>NC_041393.1:54991904-55044629 GCF_002162155.2 Triticum dicoccoides | reverse complement strand
TCATAGAAACAAACCAAACCTTTATCTCCTTGCACGACACGCAATTGATCTCTCAACATCAATCGATCTCGTCAACATGTGTCGGGGCATGAACCGAATGGGATGCCAAAACTAAGACGTGAAGTGACACGTAGTGGAGGCAAAGTGAAACTTTAAACGAACTGTTTGTTTGTATGCATGTCGGACAAATTACAACATTGGAAATACAAGCATGGTCTAGGCCCACATGCGAATGATACTCAGGGAATGTTCAAATGAGGCATGCGGGAGGATGGACTCGACCAGAGGGAGGCATGGTCGATGGAGAAGAGGGTTGGAGAGGAATTAGAAATAAGCAAACGCCACGTGATTATACTTGAACGGCTCAAATAAACAATAAGTTGTCTCGCTTGGCCTACATAGTGAAAGGCTTAATGCACAACGCGGAGCACTAACACTCGAATATGGCCGGGAAAATAGGGAAACTGACATGTGGGGCACACCTGTCGGGACGACGTAGCGCAGACTAGTCCAATGGAGGAGCTAGCCCACGACCTCCTCGCCACCAGCAACCATTCATGTGGGTCGTGGGGGCCAGCAACGTGGCGCAGCTCCAGCAATGCCTCTGAACATGGCGACCACGGTGAGTGACACGCTCATCGTTGCTGGACACGGTCGATTTTAGTGTGCCGAGGGTGGAGTTAGCGCTGTGGCACGGCCAGGAGATCAAGGGTATGTTTGTTTTGTGCCCAAGGTTTCCCCATCAAAGCATTGGCTAGCCAAAATTTTGGTTGAGGTTTTGGTTGCCCATGATTTGGCCGGCATTGGCAAGAAAAATGAACTAGAGTTGGCTAGAGTTCGTTGGCATGCCAAAAAATGCAACCATCCAAACAAAGACCAATCTCTGGGTCATGACCAAAATTTTGGTAAGGTGCACTTTGGCCACAATCCAAACACACCCCAACACCCGGCTCGTCGAGGATGCACGGGGTGCCGCGACGCGTCCGTGGAGTGGTGTAGCGCGGCTAACTGCATCCCAGGACCTGAGACCATGCCGGATCGTCTTGCTTTTGCAATGAAATGTGGGTATCGCATGTGAGCAAAGGGCATCTCCAACATTGCCACGACCGCAGCTGACTACCTGGCACACCAAAAACCCTCATCCCTCGCACCGTCGCGCGGTACGTTCCCAGCCGGCGCCAGCTGCCCACATTCATGCCATCCGTCCGTATGCCGTCGTTAAGAGGCTCTTTGCCCGAGGAACCAACTCCGATGACTTAATGACGCACCCGGATGCTTGGCCTCACCGGAATGCGCTACTTCAAGCGGCAACGCCGAGCTAACCTCCACACCATAGCACATCGTCCTCCTACCTGGCACCACATCCGCCATGACCGCGAGCGCGAACACTCTACGGCAGAGCTTTTCTTCGGGGATGAGGCTCGAGGTCGCCTCCCTTGCTCAAGTCGCCTCTCGCGACGCAATAACAACGTAGCCAGACGCGGACACGACCGCACAAGCGTTGGCCATGCTGGCGGCCGACGACGGGAGCACAGTCAGCCACGCGTCCTACTTGCCGCCGTCCAATGTCTGGCACCACCGAGGTCGGGGACTCCTCCGAGGATGAGTAGGGCATGGGAGGCGGCAGGGCATGGTGTGCCAACTGGCCGGTCCGTATCCCGTGTTCTACTCTTCCTCGCCGGAGACCGCACCTTCACTTCACGGGTCTTGAACCCCGCCCCCGTACATAGGGATCGCAGATGGAGGACGTCGGTTGCCTCCATAGCTTATGTTTGGGGTTGGGTTTCTTTTATTTTTCTGTCCTATGAAAGTTCAAAATGTAATGAAAATCTGTCGTGTTTGCATTAATCTCGGCCGGTGTATATGAACTTTCACAATAATATAGTATATTGTAGGAGTACTAGCAAGATGCCCGTGCGTTGCATGGAATATCAAGATCTTGTGGGAGAAAAGGATGAACGAGGGAAGGCCTTATCTGCAAATGTGGAGAGGAGTGTGGGTAAATTGTCATAGTTTCTTCCTATCCGTTAGATATAGATCGGACGACCTATATTTCAGGATGACAGGCACACCATCATCACCAACTATGCTTTTTATTGAACCGAGACAAAGCTAACATGCGAAGTAAATAAACACATGCATAGGGTCTACATACACAATTTATCTTAGGCACTCCAATATTACGTCCACTACACATTCACGCATTTCACATCTTTCTACATCTACGGGAACCTACGAAAGGGTTAACATAAATTGCCTCTCTCTCTCCTCCCCTGATTTTCATGGTGGTGGGCCCCTCCCTCCCCCCAATCTACAATCAATATCTCACACATTTCACATTACGTTAATTACGTAACTGGGATTACGTAGGTGTAGCATTACTCGTCCTAAAAAACCCAACTAAGCCAACCTCCCAGCATATCGCGCGGGAAAAGACCCGGCCGCGCCATTTTAGTCGTGATTACCGGATTACTAGTAGTAGTATCGATGGATCGCGCGAAGCACCAAATCCCAAATTCAATCGCCCTTCGGCCAACTAGCCAATAATATTCCCCAAACCCCCCTCCCCCCATCCCCCTCCACTCCATTCACTTCGCCAAAGCCACCCTCCCCACCGCGCCGATACGTCGGCGCCGCGGTTCATCGAGGGGACGCACAACGATCCTCTCACTCCCACAGTACGCTCTTGTAGACTGCCGTCCTCTAGTCGCGCCGCCACCGCTAGCGACGTTCTTGTGGAGGCCCACGACGGTCAGCACGCCACCGCTGGCGACGTTCGTGTGGAGATGCACGACGGTCAGCTTCTCCCATGGTACGCGCATTCTAGACTGAGGCCCTGTGTATGTCGGTGTAGCGCTGAATGTTAGCTGATAGACGTTGTTAACCTCACTACTTGCCGAAGTAGTTTACAGTCAATATGCTCTGCTTAAGAAGCTTCCTTGCCATATTCTGCACTCAATCTGCTTAGCTGAGATGGCATGCCAAGACCGATTAGTTGCTAAAATATCCTGCCATATATTTATTGTGACATAGATTGTCATGGTCTAGTAGCCAATTTGTTACGTGAAATAGCTCTACATTGTTTTATACTCGATCTTTGTTGCTGTGATGGCCTTCGATAGTTTGATGGCTGTGTGCTCGACCTCATTGACTGCTGAAACAACCTGCATAATTTAGCACTCAAATATGTTTGTTGAATTAGCTTTACATATATTTTGTTACTTAGATCTGCTCGTCCAAATATCTTTCCATCGCTTTAGACATCGACCTAGGTATTTTTTTTCTGGACTTCATAAAAAAGCATATATGGGTTTCCTGTAATATCTAGTAGAAGAACTAATTTGTATGTCTAAAAGATGGACAGGAATTGGATAACTTCTGCTCGAAGATTCTCCGCTGCATATGTTGAGGGGGTTGAAAATTTCATGAACTTTATCAGAGCTGAGTACGGTGGTCCGAAATCAGATGTGATCTGCCCGTGTAGCAGTTGTATGAATTCAGTTACAAGACCCCGGTCAACTGTGCAAAATCATCTACACTTGTATGGGATGTCGGTCACATATACTAGGTGGGTTCATCATGGTGAAGCTGTGAACGTCAATGTTATTGACTACGTGGAAGCAGTAGATCACCATCTTGATATGCCTGATGCTCAGGTTGAAGAGGAGGAGGAGGTGGTGGTGGCGGAGCCAGTGAGTTTGACCAACATTGAAACAATTCTACGAAATGCTCGTGCATTTCGTGAACTTTCACCTGCAGAAGAAAAATGGTGGGCCCGCATGTTGGAACAATAAAACGTGGCTGTTACCTCAGGAAATAAGCTATCCATATTCTCAGCTATGGTCACCTTTCTTCAGGTGAAGACACCTGAGCAGATGACCAACAAATCATTCGATGCGATGTTGCCTGAGCTGCCACACACCTACGGTAAAATGAAGAATTTCCTTCGTGCAGTTGGAATTGGATATGTTATGATCCATGTTTGTAAGAATAATTGTGTTCTGTTCCAGAAGGATTATGCCAACTTATGTGAATGCCCGAAATGCAAATCATCAAGATGGAAAGATGGCGATGCTCTGAAGAGGATTCCTCATAATGTTCTGAGAAATTTTCCAATTATACCAAGATTGTAGAGGTTGTTTCATGATACTGAAACAAGAGAGGATGTACTGTGGCTTTCTAGGAACCAGGAGTACAGAAATCAGAATGTAATGAGCCATCCATCTCATAGTAGTGAGTGGAAAAGCTTCAATCATAAACACAAAAAGTTTGCTGCTGACCCGAGAAACATTAGACTTGGCCTAGCTTCAGATGGATTTAACCCATTTGGCCACCAGAGCGCCACATATAGCATGTGGCTAGTGCTTGTTATCCCTTACAACATGCCTCCAAATGTCTGCACCAAAGAATCAAACTACATGATGGCCTTGCTCATCTCAGGTCCAAAAAGTCCTGGAAAGGATTTTGATTTATTCATGGAGCCTCTTGTGGAGGAACTTCAACAACTATGGATGGGTGTTCTCACTCGAGACCTATAGCCCACCAGTTGATTTCTTTCTACGTGCTGTTATAATTTGGTGCATCCATGATTATACGGCTTTGGGCACTATGTCAGGGCGGACGACACATGGTTACAATGCATGCGTTCGCTGTGATAGGAATCCGCTGTCATGCATAATACTTAGCAAGATCTGTTACATTGGACACCGCCATTTCCTTGCCAAGGACGAGCCACATCGTAGAAAATACCGAAGACATGTGTTCAATGCAAAGCATGAAAACCGTGATGCGCCAAAGAGGCTCACCGCTGATGAGTTGCAAGTGGAATTAGAGAAGGTCAGGCATATTACACCAGCAAACCATCCTGGTAATGGTAGCGAGAAAAGGAAGCATGGCAGGGCAGAAGGGAGATTATTATTTACCCGCAGGTCCACTTTGTGGGACTTGGAGTATTGGAAAGATTTGGATCTGCGGCATAATCTTGATGTGATGCACATTGAGAAAAATATATGTGACAGCATTATCGGCACACTTCTTAATATTGAAGGCAAGACGAAAGATACCTTAAAATCTAGGATTGATTTGACACACCTGGGTATCAGACAAGATTTGCAGGTGCAAGATGAAGGTAAACCACAGGATATGGCACCAGTTGTGTACATCTTGGACAAGGTAAAAAGAAAAGAATTCTGTGAGGTCCTGTCACGTGTGAGATTCCCACATGGATTTGCTTACAACCCTGAAAGGAGAGTCAGTGCAGATGGAAACAAGGTACAAGGGTTGAAAACTCATGACTTCCACGTCCTACTTCAAAGGGTTTTACCTATTATCCTTAGAGGATTGGGCCGCCTTGACTTATACAGAGCAGTTGCAGAGTTGGGACAATTCTTCAGGAACTCTGTAGTAGAAATATCAGGATAGATACTTTGGAGTGTCTTAGAGACAAGATACCAACTATCCTATGCGACCTTGAGAAGATATATCCTCCAGCCTTCTTTGATGTGATGGTGCATTTGGATGTTCATCTACCTGATGAGGCACTACTTAGAGGTCCAGTACAGTATGGCTGGATGTACCCTATTGAAAGGCGGCTAGGCACTTTCAAGGGCTATGTTAGGAACAGATCTAGACCCGAGGGTTCCATTCCATAGGCCTACATTGCTACCAAAGCGTTGACATTCTTCTCAAAATACATTGAAACAGCTGATCAGCTTAGCAAAGAGGTGGGTGAAGACAATCGCGGGCTCAATGTTTTTGATTATTCTGTTTGAGTTACAGGGAAGAGTCGACAAGAGGACAAACCTAAAGATTTGGACAAAATGGTTTGGTTTGTGTTGAATAACTGTCCTGAGATACTACTTTATATCAAGTAAGTGCTAAGTACTGCAGCTTATACATCATAATCTACTAAACTTGCAGCACATTCTTATATATTTAGATGTTTGATGCGATCACTATGTTGTGCAGCATCTACAAAAAGGAGTTACTGACGAAAAATACAAGAAATATTGACAAACTGGTTATGGCAGGATTTGCAAAATGGTTCAAGAGCCATGTAAGCTTTTGAATTGCACTATCAGTTTTTTTAATATATTGAGTACATAAGATGATCAACTTGTCTATTTTCTAAACATAGGTTAAGAAGAGCGGGAGGATGGGCAGGCAGTTGATGATGCCCTTTACTCACTAGCAATGGGTCCTGATACTCGGGTAAGACATTATGAATCTTGCATTGTTGGAGATGTGCGCTACAACACCCCTGCACGCGACGAAGGCAGGAAGACACAAAACAGTGCCAGCATGAGCATGGATACGTACGACAGAGAGATAACTGAAATGTATGCTAACATAACATGCATTGTTCAGTTGTAGTATATCTCCAGTTTCGAGGATCATCGATGTGTGGTTCTGTTGTGATGTCGTTGGTATAACCTGTTTTCCAGGATCACAAAACCCTAGAGCTGATGATTATTTCAAATCCATCAATGTCAAGGCGGCATACCAGACCAACGAGCCTTTTATTTTGGCAAATCAAGCAACACAAATATTTTTCTTGGAAGACACATTTGCACGTAGCGATGACTGGAGAGTATTGCAAAGGTTTGAGCAGAGGAATTCGTTTAATGAAGTTGCACAACAAGATGATGCTTACACTGCTCCTGATCTACAAAATAACACAGATGTTCCTAATATCTTTGAGAACCATCACGTCAATGACGCCGACGAAAAGATTGCCTGTCGTGCTATGGACATACAAGAGTTGATCAAGAAGAAGCCAACATTCGAGGACATTGAGGATGAAGAAGAAGATGACACCATGGGGAATTACGATTCAGATTGATACACATGGCGAAGATGTTGACGTTGCTGCTACGGATGATGATTAGATTGCTTTTGTTGTATTTGCCTGTCAGAAGACGTTTTTTTATCTACTATGTGAAATTGTGTTTGCTGTGACAACTGAAACCTGATGAACGTGTTGTTTAGTATTTTACTGTGAGAACATCACTTGTTATGTATGCTGATTTGTGTTTGGTGATTGTATGATGACTAAAACATGATGACATTGTTGTTTAGTTGTACTCATATTTGGTTGTGAAACTTGAATTTGATGACATAGTTTGCTATTGGACTGCAATTTGCTAGACATCTTCGAATGGGAACAAAGCTGACCTCATAGGGCCTCTGCTAATTTATTTATTTATTACCAAAAGGGCCTCTGCTATTTATTTACTTATGAGCAAAAGGGGATACCCCCTGATTTCCGTTAATAGAAATCATTAGTTGTTCACAACACTATGCCCAGCCTGCTACACAGGTTTTCATTACTAGTTTCAGCAAAGTGCTCATGTCATAGCCATTGAATACATCACGAGTGCTACATACACTGCAAATAAAGAGACAATCATCCTATAGAGCACATCGATTTTTCCCATTATCTTCACAAGCTCTTTCATCTCCTCATTGCTATCAAGGTCATTCAGCAGCTGTTGCTTGGCCATGATCAGAGGAACTGCATCTTTAACCTTCTGCTCTGCATCTTCCTCTTCTGGCGTTCCTTCAGTTACTTGTCCAACACCCCAACCTGCTGGTATTGGGATTCCTCGGCTAACCAAATAATCAATGTAGTTGCATTCCCCCACATCAGCAACTTCCCAGAAGTACAAATCACACAAACCTTCCCTTTTCTGCATGAATCAAATTGGAAGATCATCAACCAAACTATTAAAAAAGTACGCAACTAAAAGCGGCAGAACAACACTTAAACATATTATTACCCCATGATTCGGGCATTTGTAGAAGACTCGGTCAGGGTTGAGGATTGTGGTTGAGACGCGACGGATGACTCTGCGTTATTTGTAGCAGTGGCACCACACCAACGGCAGCGGGTTGCGATGAGCAACCGGCTGCGGTGCGTGTGCCAGCGGGGGTGTGATGAGACCCACAGGCGATGGTACGGGTGGCGACTTGGCACACATCTACTTGTTGCCTTCTGAAGAGTAGGTGGACGAGCAGCCAGCGGACATGGTTGCTGCGGCCAGAGCTTCTGATGCTAGGCAGAGTAAATAGAGAAGAGGAGAAGCGAACGTTGGATATGTCAGTTTCATTACTTGCAGAGTAGCATAGCACCATATATAGTCATATTCTAGGTTTGGATTCGGACCAACTAAAGGAGCACGTCTCTCTTTTTTCTAAAACTCAACAACGTCTCTTTACTAGTACACTAGGTTGTTATGTACGCCTTCTCAAGTCTTTGATTTTCTTTCTTTTTTTGCAAGGAAGGAAGGAGGACAAAATTGAGAGTTCTTGGGACTCTAACCCAAGACCTCTCGGTTGAAAACCAAGGGTGCTAGTAACTTATGTGGCGAACATTCCCTGGGAGGAGGACGGCAGACAAACGCATTTTCCTCGCAGTTTTAGTTGCGACACAAGATCAGATGGTCGCAATTTCGGGAATGTTATCAGGTGAACGAACCCAGTTTTTCTTTTCTTCCTATATATATAAAAAAGTATGCTACTTGGTGTCGGCTTAGTCAACAGACGATTGTGCCAACCTTGACCATTGGATTAACATTCAACATCTGTCGGTGTTTCTTCAGTCTCTTCTTCCTCCAGCCGCCAAAGCCAAACCAGCACCGCTGGGATCGCCTGCTCCCCCCCCCCCCACGGCTGGCTGTGCTGCCGCGCACGCATCATGGCCACATCGCGCCCTAAAACTCTGCGCATCTTCCCCGACTCCTGTTCGTTCCCGTACGAGGCCTAACCATCGTCCTTCGTCTTGGTTCGCTCACCGCGGCACCGCCCTCCGGTGTTGTCAACATGGTCAACAACCGAGAGGAATAAGGAGATGACTGTACATGGTGAGGATGACAGTAGGGACCCAGCAGTGCGCGCAGTAATTTGGGTTTTTTTGGACGGAGAAGGGTATCAACTGGGTTGTGCGGGAGCTGTGGCCCGTCTAGCCCAGGATTTTATTTCATATGTTTAGCACATGACCAGCCCAGTTTGTTTTTTCCTTTCTGAAGATGACTACCATCTATTTTGTTTTTTGCAGAATAACCAACATAGGCCTACTTGCTTTTCTACGCCCTGCTGGGTCAGAAATCTTTCAAGACGAGGAGGGATGCATTTTTCCCAGAAAATGGGCTATAAGTAATAAGAAATGGGCTATAAGTAATAATAAATGGGCTGTAAAATGAAAAAAAATACAGCAAACAGGCAATTAGTTTCAAAATACTTTCTTCTTTCGGATTTTGATATTCTAAATTTCATTGTTTTTGTGTGGGTAAAATTTCATTAAATTTAAATTAAGGTATATTTAGTTTTATAATTAATTTGAATCTGGCAAGAAATTTTGGGCTATATGTTGTTTGGGACAAATTTGGAGGCTGGCTTGTGGGTCTACTAGGTTGACGTGTACGAAAGGCTTTGTCAACTTAGTCCACAAACGATTCTAGCAGCAATGACCGTTGGATGTTAATCCAACGGCCCTGCTGCTTCTTTAATATTTGATCTTCTTGCTCCAGCCGCCCAAACCAGTGCCAGTGGGACTACCTGCTCCCGCCTCCCATGGCCGGCTGTGCTACCGCACAGGCCGCACCGCCCCACCCTACTCCATTGCTGGCCAGGCCATTCCTCTACTCACCCACACCTCCTATTATTTTCCGGCGACGACAGCCAGACCAGTAAACCCTCGTACTCCCCACCGCATGGGCAAGCACTGTCGGGTCTTCCCCGGCTCTGTGTCGTTCCCTTTCCTAGGCCTCGCCGTCGTCCACCGCCATGGTGCTCTCGGCGTGGCCTGGTCAACATGGTCAACGAACGACATCCATCAGACGTGGACTGTACGTGGACAGGCTGACAGCTGGGTCCACTGCCGCACACAAGGACATGCCTCCTTATTACGCGCAAAATAATGATTCCTCCACCTGACATCTGGTACCCACCAGAAGGGCACTATATTTCGCAAAAAAAACATGCCCCCCCCCGCTGACAGGTCGGACCCACCAACTATATCTTCGCATGCAAGGAAGTGCCTCCTTATTACGCACAAAAAATGAATACTCCCCCTGCTAGCTGGAACTCAACATAATGGGAGGTTGACTTATGGGCCTACTAAGTTGATGGGGACGGACGGATTTGTCAACTTAGTCAATATGAACGATTCTAGTTCCAGTTACCGTACGTTGTTCATCCAACGGCCGTAGTGCTTCTCCAACCTCTGGTCTTCTTGCTCCAGCCGCCCAAACCAGTGCCGGTCGTGGCGCATGCTCCTGCCTCCCGTCGCTGGATGTGATACCGTGGAGGCCTCACCGCCCCCTACTACTCCCATCGCTGGCCAGACCATCCCTCTACTCACCCACACCCCATGTTCTGCGGCAACGGCAGCCTCACACCACAGCCGAACCAGTGAACCCTCGTACTCCTCGCCGCGTGGGCATCCACTGCCACGTTGAAAGTGCTAGTTATCGACTAGAGGGGGGGTGAATAGGCGATTTTTATCAAAGTCTTCAAAACATGGAAGTTTCGAAGACAAACAATAGAAATGATCTAATTGATATGCAGCGGAAGATAAATTACAACAAGCAAACCATAGTCAAGTATGCAATAATGTGAAAGTACAAAGACTAATAGCAGCTTGGTAGTAAGGATCAGGATGGAAGATAGTATGAAGCCAACCAACGATAGTAGTCAAGCAATGAAGTCAAACAGGTACGACAAATAGGCAAAGACTTCACGAAGACAAACTCAAAGTAAAAGGAGGGAGAGGATAGAACCAGTCACTTGTTGAAGACACAGGATTTGTTGGACAAGTTCCAGTTGCTATGACAACTGTACGTCTGGTTAGGGAGGCTGAGATTCAACTCAGAAGACCGCGTCTTCACCTTATTCCCCTTGAGCTAAGGACACACAGTCCTTGCCCAATCACTCTGGTAAGTCTTCAAGGTAGACTTCCGAACCTTCACAGACTTCGTTCACCGGCGATCCACAATGACTCTTGGATGCTCAGAATGCGACGCCTAACCGGCTGGAGGATACACAGTCCTCAAGTGTAATAAGTCTTCAGGTCACTCAGACAGAAAGACTTCAGTGATGCCTAACACTCTTTGGCTCTGGGTGTTTGGGCTTTGTCCTCGCAAGGATTTCTCTCTCTCAAAGGCTTCGAGGTGGGTTGCTCTCAAACGACAAAAGCCGTGAACTAACTTTGAGCAGCCCCCAATTTATGGTGTAGGGGGTGGGCTATTTATAGCCACAAGGCAACCTGACCTGATATGTCCGAAATGTCCCTGGGTCACTAAGGAACTGACACGTGTTCCAACGGTCAGATTTCAAACACACACGGCAACTTTACTTGGGCTACAAGCAAAGCTGACTCATCCAGCTCTGGATAAGATTTGCTCTCATTGTCTTCGCTCGAAGACATAGGATTTGGGTTGAGCATCACTTCAGTCATTCTGACTTTGTTCACTTGGACCCCACTTAACAGTACGGTGGTTCCTATGACTCAACAAAGAAGAAAAGGGAACAACGAAACAACACAGTCTTCGCGCTCCATAGTCTTCACTCAATGTCTTCTCATGTCATAGTCTTCAATATGAATATCTTCACATACCACCATTGTCGTCAATGTCTTCATACATTTTTAGGGGTTATCTCCGGTAGGTAAACCGAATCAATGAGGGACACTACCTGCGTTATCCTACAATTCTCACAAACGCATTAGTCCCTCAACCAACTTTGTCGTCAATACTCCAAAACCAACTAGGGGTGGCACTAGATGCACTTACAATCTCCCCCTTTTTGGGGACTGATGACAAACTGGTTGAAGTTTTCAACGGCGATAAAGTATGTGAAATTGTAAAGGATAGGGTATTGTCTTCATAAGTGGCAAAGGATCCCCCTGAAGATGTGCATATAAGTAATTTCCTTTTGGAATGCAAATGCACATGGCAGGTTGTACTTGTGGAGATCCTCTTCAACTTATGAAGATAATTCATCATGCATGAAATGATATAACTAAGAGAGTGACATGCATAATGAAAAATGGACGTCTATAGAATGATCTAAGTGCGGAAGTTATCATCGCACATGGAAAAGCAAATAAGTAGTAGACGACCATCGAGTTTAAGTGTTACAACTCAAAGAACGAAATGTATCAAAAGCAATAGTTGTAATCACTAGGCAAAATATAAAGAAACCGCCCATATGAACCCGCTTGAAGACTATCAAACTCGTATGCTTCTCCCCCTTTTGTCAGTAATGACCAAAAAGGTTTGAAGACATAGAGCATCTACTCGTCCTCATGAGGAGTAGGTGAAGCAGCTGGGTTGTCGTTGTTGTTTGGCGGCGCAGACGAACTTGGTGCAGTGTCGATACGTGCAGAAGTAGGGGGCAGTGAAGTAGCATCGTCTTCATCATCGATCACTTTAGCATTCATAGTTGTCGCGGAGGAAGAATAGTCAGAGTCTTCAAGGGATGGAGTTCGACGTAGGACAACATTCCGTGGAGGAGTGGAGTCAAACTTGAATCTTTCAGTGAAGCCATCGTCTTGAAGATCTGCTTCAACACTGAGCAGTGTCAAACTCTTCCATAATCACCGACAGGTCTCGTGAGTGACAAAGGCATTCTTGGTGGCAAGATTTCGAATGCGATTGATGTCCACCAAGAGGCTTTGCATCTGTCGCTTGAGCCAGAAGTGATGCTTGTCTTGTTTCTGATGCAGTGCCACAAGAAGTTCTCGGTCATTTAGGACGTGAGAGCGCTTCTTAGGCCTTTGGGCAATTGTTCTCTCTGTAGCTTCAGTTTGTGCACGATGAGGCAGACGAGTGTTCCCAGCCATTGGATAGACACGAGTTACTGCTTGGACTCCTTACATGGGTTGAGTGAAGCTTTGGTGTTCAACATTTTGAAGACAAAGAGGCTTCTTGGCAGGCTTAGGGTATATGGCTTCAACTGACATATCAACCTCTGGTAGAAAGATCAGATGATTGCAAGCAGAGGGCTGATAGTTGATAGCAGAGTGTAGCTTGATGAGGCGCATGACCCATGGAGCATAGAATTTCAGGCCAAAAAGGTCAAATCCAGACGCAACTAGTTGCCGGAGGAAGAATTCTTGTGTATTGAAGCTGATGCCATTGAGGATGTAAAAGACCAATGTCTTCATGGCTCCTTCAAGTTTTGCAGCTGATGAATGCCCTTTGATAGGCCATAGAGTCCACCTGATGATGTGATATATTGTGCGAGGCAGATACTCAAGGTCATCAACAAAAAACTCCTTTGGGTATTCAGCATCAGGTGGCAGAGGCTTCATCATGCTCAACATCGGGCTCATGTTGGGCCCTGGCTTATGGAAGATGCTCTCCAGTGCATTGCGGTGGAGTTGACAATCAGGTTCGAATAGCTCTCCGGGAGTGGGTAGGCCTGTAAGCTCAATGATGTCAAGAGCTTTGGCTTCATGATGAACATTTCCTGTCATCCACTCGAGAACCCATGTCTTTGTATCCCTGTTGTAGCCGTGAATGTGGAGGGTAGCATAGAATTGAAGCAAAAGTTCCTCATTCCAATGTTCTTTGTCTGTCACAAAGCTGAGCAGACCTGCATCACGAAAGCAGTCAAGTGCTTCTTCTAAGCATGGCAGTCCAGTAATGGCTTCAGTGTCGAGGCGCATATGAGGGAAATGCGCCCTTGATCATACAGAACGCAGGAGTAATAGCTTCACTGCTGATAGCTCCAGAAACGATCAGATGATATTCTTGGCCTTGAGTAGGGGTTCTTTGCGCTGTCAAAGAAGGTGTTGTGGCTTTTGAAGCCATTGGCATTGAAGGACCCTATAGAGGTGGCAGTACCTAGGAACCTTGGCAGTCTTGGCTTTGGTTTCTGGACCTGAGGCCTATGCTCAATATGATAATCAAACTGAGGACCAGAGGCATTAGGTGGAGGGACCAGAACGGGCCATTTGACAGTGATTAGCTGGCCATGGTTGTATGCTTACTCAATTGTATGGGGCCTTGGTGGTGGAACAGAAGCAGTGGCAACAACAGAGGCTTCGGGCTACACAACAGAAGCTTCAGGAGCAGTTGCAGCATTGGCTTCTGGCATATTGGTTGGTGCAGGCTCCACACTTGCTTCAGCCGTGACTACGTCATTGGCTTCATTTGTGTTGGTGGTGGCAGCCTCAAGATTTTCAACCTCCACTTGATGAGCTGGAGGGTCTGGCACTGGCACGTTTACTTCAGGAACAACTTCTTCAGTAATGGGGGAGTAGGGTCACATTCTTATTCTTGTTCATCATCGGCTAATGCAGCCGGATTGTCTTCAACAGCTTTGGCTTCAGACACGGAGACATTCACAGTCGGAGTGGCTTCTGGAAACACTTGACATGCAACAGATTGGTGGTGCACTTCTCCTTCTGGAATGCTCGAAAGAGGGATTTGAGGCCTTGGTCCTTTGCGAAGCCTGTGTAATACGGGCGACGCCTTTGGAGATGGAGTTGGCTGGGCCTCATCCTCTTTTTCTTGCACAGGTGGTGTGACTTGTTGTTGTTGGGGAGTACTCGGGGAATCTTGTTGTTGTGGGTGATGAGCCCATGATGCATCCTGAGCAATTGGCGTCAGAGGACGACCAATGCTAATGAGTTCATTGTTCGTGAGAAAAGGCGATGATACCAAGTTGTGTTCGATCTGAGGAAGAACTACATCATCTTCAACATTGTCATGGTGACCAATGTCTTCAGCAGCGATGGGATCAACTGCTGGAATGTCTTCAGCTTCATAAGCCTCTGTGGAAGCAGGCTCATGAACAATCATCCGTCATTCTTGGTGTTCAGATGCAGGGCGAACCATTGAGATAGGTTCAACAACTAAGGGCTATGTGGGAGCAGCCCGATTCTTCTTGGTTTTGTGCTTCTTCTTGGAGGGAGCAACATCAGAGGCTTCTATATTTTTCCTTTTTCTGGCTTCAGCCTCGGCAGCCCTCGTCTTCTTCAGTTCTAAAGCGGTTGACTTGACCTTTGGCTTCGAGCCAATCATGCTGCTTGGGAAGACTATGCGAGGTTCATCCTGCCTTGAAGGTGCAGATTGGTCAGTTGATAGCTTCTTCTTCTTTGCAGCCATTTTGGGGTCAATGCCAGGACGACCAAGAGCCTTGCGCTTCTCAGCCTCATTGTAGGCTAGCACACACTTGTCAGCCAGACTCTTCATGCGCTCACGAGAGCCTCTAGCTTCTTCGCGTTTCTTGTGAAAGGCTTCTTTGAGCTCGTGCAGCATGATCTTGAAGTTTTTGACATCTTGCACGCTGAGCTTGGCCACATGCTTCTTGAACTGAGATTTCTCATAGTCGATCTTGTGCTTCAGTTCAACGATGCGCTGAGCAAGAGCTAGCTCAGAAGCAATGGCGCCATTGAAGGTGACGCTGAGGCCAATGGGAAGTCGTAGATCATCAAAGCTGAGATTTGGGGTGTCAAACCACTCATCAATGAAGTTATGGATGATTGCCACATCAAAGAGAGGCAAATCATTGAAGATCTCTGCTTCTTCCTTGCTCTTGATCAGTTGCTCGAGAGCATCATCTGCAAGATCTTCATCACTGGACAGATCAATGTGCTGTTCTCGCAGAATGGCAGCAGGAGTCAACGTCTGATCAGTATTCTTGACGATTTTCTTTTTCTTCTCCGTCTTCTTGGAGATGCGTGATAGATCTTCAGACTGCACACTGTCTTCAGGAGGTGCAGTGACCAGTGGCTTCGCACGTGAAGCTTTTGGAGGAGCAGCTGATCATGAAGCCTTAGTCTTCTTTAGCTTCTGCGGCTTTGTAGGAGGAGCTGGGGCTTCATTAGTGTCAGCATCATTATTAGAATGATCCACTTTGGCACCTTGGACCAAGATGTAAGTGATGAGGCCATCAAGGTTGGAAAAGGGGCCGATGACATTGGGTTCTGCATCACGTGAGCCGTCAGCACGGGGAGCAGAGGGACCAGGGTTGAAGTCTAATCCCAATGACTTCTTGTTTTCCTTGGCTGATGCCTTTGCATGCTGGAAGTTGCGCTTGAAGAGATTATCGTCACGACACCAGATCAATGATGATAGGTCGGCATTTTCAGGCTGAGGTCCACGGACCATACAAGGATAGAAACCCTGTGCAATAGCTTCAGCTCTGTTCTTGGGTGGAAGGCCTCGATAGAGAATATCACCCCAAGGACTTTTGATGGCATTCTTCTCAGCGTATTCCTGGGTCACGAACTTGTATTTGAACCAGTTTTCAGCCCAATATCATCGAATCCATTGGATTCGTGTCTTGCGCTGATTATAATCCTCTTCAGGATCTGTCTTGTAAAGCTCTGCGAGGTCATCAAGCAAATCTTTTGATGTTCCACCTCGACGCTGTCTGCCGCCCTTCCTTACTGATTTCTCTGCAGCCATGAACTTTAAACTGAACGGCTTCAACACGTTCAAAGGCTTCAAAGGCTTTCGCTTGCTGGACAAACAGGAACTGGCTTCGGGAGAGTTAATGTGTTGTTGTAAGAATTCTGCAAACAAATGCAGACTATGAGAACCAAGGGATTCTCCCACGGACATGTACCTGTGACAACATTAGAGATGCGAGGGAAGGGGAAGAGGTCATATGCATTCTCAGAAGATTTTGAAGATAAATCAGTTTGAAGACATTGACCTCATGATGCGAAGACATTCACTTATATGTTGAGAGTTGCTTCCAGATTTGTACGAATCCGTGAATAAGTACAAGTGAGGAATCTAACTAGATATGAAGCTTAAGTGATTATACTAGGCAGTATGAGATGCAGACATAATAGATCTAACATTGTATAGGCAGAAACCAATTTTGGTAAATAGGATGAATCATTGTGGATCAAAAAGATGGTAAAAATAGAGTTGTATTTACCACACGAAGAACTGCTAGATGGGATGAATAGGAGACCGAGCAGTTCAATCTACCGTGCCCTAACTTGGCGATGGAGGACACCTACAGCAGCGGCGGAGAGGACGATGTCCGCGGCCAGTGTGAGGACGGCGTTGGAGAAGTCGCGGTAGCTAAGCTCTTCGTCGCCGGTGTCATCGGGAGCTAGCGGTGGCGCTAGGGTTTTGATGAGGTGGAGAGGTGTAAGAAGGTTTTCTTTACCGCAGGGGACATGTATTTATAAGGAAGTGTGCGGCACAACGCAATTACGCAGGTGCCCCTGGCGGTTCACATCTGAGGGGCACGTGGCAAGCATGCAACATTCTCAAAGTTGTCCCACGTTCCCACGCCAGCCAGGTTTGTTGGATGGTTGTTCCGGATTCTTCGGATTTCAAACAATAAGGATGAATCATTTAAAACAGACTTAATGTTTGTCTCTGTGTCTTCTGCTGATAAGGATGCAGAGAAGACATTCAACAGTTTCAATAGAATGCATGTGATTTGGTGATTTGGACAGATAGAGTTTGATATAGAAAGCATAGAGAGATTAGGGTCCGATCACATTCACTTAGTTCAAAAGATTCAACAAGGAAGACATAACTATAAGTGAATGCTGTAGAGGACAGAACACTAGTATATATATCAGAAAGCAATCAAATCAACATAGTGAAGTAAATCATGAAGATAAGTTGAAATTTGAAGACAAACCAAATGCGAAGACATTGCAAAAATAACGCCATGAGTGAAACACTTCAAACTGAGAAATTTGGTGGTGGCGTTACCCACCGTATAGGAAGTATTAGACCCAGACACGGCGCACAATTATCATGGCGCTCCGAAGTCAAGTTCCATGTTAATGTATTCACACTCAGAATGTAAGTCTTCATTGATTGAAGGTATACTTTACTTCGTGTGTTGCACATCTAAGTCATCAACATGCATAAGTGTTAGGATGTGTGCCTGATCACAGGACATTTGAGGATTCCAAGATATTTAGCTCACACCGTAACTTGCAAAACCTTTTCTCATCCAAGGGCTTTGTGAAGATATCTGCCAGTTTCTCTTCAATGTTGACATGAATGATGTCAATACCTTTCTTCATGACATGATCTCTGAGAAAGTGATGACGAATTTCAATGTGCTTTGTCTTCGAGTGCTGGACTGGATTGTTGGCAATCTTGATGGCACTTTTGTTGTCGCAGAAGAGAGGTACTTGTTTCAGATTGATGCCATAGTCCTTGAGAGTTTGCTTCATCCATAGAAGCTGAGCGCAACAAGATCCAGCAGCAATGTATTCAGATTCAGCAGTTGAGAGTGATACACAGTTCTTCTTCTTTGAAGACCAACATACAAGTGATCGTCCTAGAAAGTGGCATGTTCCTGATGTAGACTTGCGATCCACCTTGTCACCAGCATAATCAGCATCCAAGAATCCAACCAGATCAAATTTTGAGCCCTTTGGATACCATAATCCGAGTGTCGGGGTGTAAGCCAAATATCGAAGAATTCGCTTCACAGCTAAGTGATGCGATTCCTTTGGTGCCGCTTGGAATCGAGCACACATGCAAACACTAAGCATAATATCTGGCCTAGATGCACATAGGTAAAGTAAGGAACCAATCATGGAGCGGTATACCTTTTGATCAAACTCTTTACCATTGTCGTCGGGACCCAGATGGTGTTTGGCTGGCATTGGTGTTGTGTAACCTTTGCAATCTTGCATTCCAAACTTCTTCAGGCAGTCTTTGAGATATTTTTCTTGAGATATGAAGATGCCATTCCTTTGCTGACGAATTTGAAGACCAAGGAAGAACTTCAGCTCACCCATCATGGACATCTGATATTGCTCTTGCATCATGTATCCAAACTCATCACTATATTTCTGGTTGGTGCAGCCGAAGATAATGTCATCCACATATATTTGGCACACAAACAGTTCACCATCATATGTCTTCGTGAAGAGTGTGGGATCGAGGGATCCAGGTTTGAATCCTTTGCTCTTCAGGAAGTCTTTGATCGTATCATACCAAGCGCGAGGAGCTTGTTTGAGGCCATACAGTGCTTTGTTTAGCTTGTACACCATATCAGGATGTTTTGGATCTTCAAAGCCAGGTGGTTGAGCAACATATACTTCTTCTTCAATTTTGCCGTTGATAAATGCACTCTTCACATCCATTTGATAGAGCAAGATGTTGTGGTGGTTAGCATAGGCTAGCAGTATGCGAATAGCTTCAAGCCTAGCCACAGGAGCAAATGTTTCATCGAAGTCAATTCCTTCAACTTGAGTATATCCTTGAGCCACAAGATGTGCTTTGTTTCTGACGACTTGACCATGCTCATCTTGCTTGTTTTGATATATCCATTTTGTGCCAATAATGTTATGCTTGCGAGGGTCAGGACGCTTGACTAGTTACCAAACATTGTTCAGCTTGAACTGTTGAAGTTCTTCTTGCATAGCTTGAATCCATTCAGGTTCCATAAAGGCTTCAGTAACTTTCTTGGGTTCTGATATTGACACAAACAAAAAATGCCCACAGAAATTTGCTAACTGTGTTGCTCTTGAGCGAGTAAGTGGACCAGGTGCATTGATGCTATCAATTATCTTCTCAATTTGTACTTCATTTGCAACACGAGGATGAACTGGATATAGACCCTGCTCTTGCTGATCATTGTCATCATTGGGAGGTTTGTCTTCGGTCTGAGCATTGTCTTCAGGTTGGTTTGGTGCAGAAATGATAAGTTCCTCTTCAGGCTGTGCTTTAGAAGGCATGATTTCACTAGTTCCCATCAGCTTGATAGATTCGTTGGGCGGAGCTTCATCTAGTGTACTTGGCAGAAGCTCTCTTTGTGAACCATTGGTTTCATCTAATCGCACGTCCACAGTTTCAACGATTTTGTAGAGATAGAGGTTGAAGACTCTGTAAGAGTGCGAGTCCTTTCCATAATCGAGCATGAAGCCTTTGTGAGCTTTAGGTGCAAATTTTGACTTGTGATGCGGATCCTTGATCCAGCACCTAGCACCAAATACTCTGAAGTAGCTGACATTTGGCTTCTTGCCAGTAAGGATCTCATAGGATGTTTTGTTCAGAAGCTTATGGATGTAAACACGGTTGATGATGTGACATGTTGTATCAATAGCTTCAGGCCAGAACTTTCTTGGTGTCTTGTACTCGTTGAGCATTGTTCGAGCCATCTCAATGAGGGTTCTGTTCTTGCGCTCTACGATGCCATTTTGCTGAGGTGTGTATGGAGCAAAAAACTCATGAGTGATTCCCATTGTATCCAGATAAAGATCAAGCCCGGTGTTCTTGAACTCAGTGCCGTTGTCACTTCTGATATGCTTGATCTTGACGCCATAATTGTTCATGGCACGATTGGTGAAGCGTCTGAAGACATCTTGCACTTCAGTCTTGTAGAGAATTATGTGCACCCATGTATATCTTGAGTAGTCATCAGCAATGACGAAGCCATAGAGACAAGCAGTTGTTGTGAGGGTAGAGTAGTGAGTAGGGCCAAATAAGTCCATGTGTAACAGCTCGAAGGGTTGAGATGTCGTCATGATTGTCTTCGAGGGGTGCTTTGCCCTAGTCATCTTTCTAGCTTCGCAGGCATCACACAAATGATCCTTCTTGAACTTGACACCCTCGATGCCTATGACATGCTTCTTCTTGACGAGTGTGTGTAAGTTCCTCATGCCAGCATGCCCCGGCCTCCGATGCCAGAGCCAACATTCTGAAGCTTTTGCAAGAAGACATACGGCTAGCTGTGGACCTGCTGAGAAATCTACCATGTATAGATCATCTTTCCGATACCCTTCAAAGACTAGAGACTTGTCAGATTCCATTAGTACAAGGCAACGATATTTTCTGAATAGCACAATCATGTTCAAGTCACAAAGCATTGAGATAGACATTAAGTTGAAACCAAGGGATTCAACAAGCATCACTTTATCCATGTGTTGATCCTTTGAGATTTTGAGATTGCAACTCTACCTAGACCCAATACCTTGCTTTTACCAGTGTCAGCAAATGTGATGTGACTCTTGTCTGATGGACGTAAGGTTGAGTCCATGAGAATACTTCGGTCACCAGTCATATGATTAGTGCATCCGCTGTCCATAATCCATTCTGAAGCATGAGGTGTCATACCCTACAGTGCAGTTAGGAGGATAGGCTTCACAAAGAGTGTTGTGAAGCATAAGCATTTGATGCACACAAGGATTATCATAGCTTAGATCAAGGTTAGGACTCATAGTATGACTGGTAAGCGATTCAGATGTGAAATACATAGTATGACCATTTTATCATGCGTCCCTTATTGTGTTTTAGGTCCCCAGCAATAGTATCGGACGCCTTTGATTGCAGGCTGGAGACCTTATTCTGCAAAAGAAAGTTAATTCTTCTTCACCACCCACATCTTCAGGGGTGGCTTAGAAGCAATGAGTCTAAGTGCAGCATCTGAGAACTTCGGCTTTGGAGCCCTAGCAAATAGCCTTGCAGGAGATGAATGATACTCATATGAATAAGCAGAAAAGTTCTTAGTTCTATGAACATAGCGGTTCGAAGACACATGCTCATATTCATAAGTTTGAGTGCGATTTCCCTGCAAAACATTGGCGTTAGGGTGACTCAGGTGAGTCATGTATCTGTATGAAGCCTTTGGGCCATATGAAGCCATTGGTCTGGGGTTTGTCTTCTTCCCTGGTGGTGTCATGATCACATTCACTGAAAGATTCCCAAGACGGCTTTTGGGAACCCAGATCTTCTTCATAGGTGGTCCATTCCTGCAGTTAGTACCAATATACCTGGCAAACACTTCACCATTCTGATTCTTGAACATCTTATAGTTTGCATCAAGGGATTCATCAATGATAATAGGATTAGCACAGGTAAAGCCAGATAAGGTGGATGGATCCACTGAAGGTCCCTTTGCAGCAACCCATGTGGTTTTGGGATACTGCTCAGGCTTCCAGTAGGAACCATCAACATTCATTTTCCTCTCGAACCCAACATCCTCTTTCCTAGGGTTTCGGTTCAGAATCTGCTTTTTGAGGACATCGCAAAGTGTCTAATATCATTTCAGACTTTTATACATCCCTGTTTCAAACAATGTCTTCAACCTAGCATTTTCATTAGTAATAGTAGTGGTATCCTCCGTAGAGGGGTTAGTTTCCACATCAGTAGTTGAAGACAATGCAACAGTAGCAGCAGTGGAACATTCAGCAACAGAGGTAGCGTTATCATGCTCAATGCATTTTAGACAAGGTGGTTCAAATTCATCCTGAGCGGAACTGATCTGTTGAGCGCGAAGTGACTCATTCTCCTTCTGAAGATCTTCATGAGCCGCTTTCAATTTCTCAAGCTCTTGCTTCCTTTGAAGATAATCATAGGAGAGCTTTTCATAAGTGGTTGAGAGCGTCTCATGAAGACTTTCAAGTTCTTGGTACTTAGCATGAAGATTTTCTATGTCTTCAACTAAGGATTGTGAACGTGTCATTTCCGCGTCCAACAGGTCATCGCTTTTGTCTACCAGTTTTTGAGTATGTTCCATAGCCTTTTGTTGTTCAGTTGCAATTTTAGCAAGTGTTTTGTAGCTGCGTTTGGATTCACAATCAGAGTCATCTTCACTTGATGTTTGAAAGTAAGCATCACGTGATTTTACCTTGGCACCACGTGCCATGAAGCAGTAGGTGGGAGCAGGATCGTCCTTGTCATTAGCTTCAGCGTTGGTGTGGAAGTCATTGTCTTTAGTTTTGAAGATGGACTTGGCAACATAGGCTGTGGCTAGAGCCAGACTTGCAACGCCAGGGTCAGACTCCTCTTCAGATTCCACCTCCGCCTCCTCAGAAGCAGACTCCTCCTCTGAATCCATTTCCTTGCCAACAAAAGCACGAGCCTTGCCAGATGAGCTCTTCTTATGAGATGAAGACCTTGATGAGGACTTGGAAGAAGACTTTGAAGATTTCTTCTTCTTCTTGTCATCAGAATCATATTCCTTGCTCTTCTTCTTCTTCTCATTGTCCCACTGTGGACACTCAGAGATATAGTGTCCAGGTTTCTTGCACTTGTGACATGTTCTCTTCTTGTTGTCATGACTGGAAGCTTCATCATTTCTTGAGCTAGATCATGAAGACTTTCTGAAGCCCTTCTTCTTGACAAGCATAGCAAGTTCCTTTCCAATGTCTTCAGGATCATCAGAACCGCAGTCAGATTCTTCTTCAGATGAGTAAACAACTTTTGCCTTCAAAGCACGAGTTCGGCCATAGTTGGGACCATAGATATCTCTTTTCTCAGAAAGATGGAACTCATGTGTGTTGAGCCTCTCAAGTATATCAGACGGATCGAGTGTCTTGAAGTCAGGGCGTTCTTGTATCATGAGGGCAAGGGTGTTAAAGGAGCTGTCAAGTGATCTCAGTAGTGTCTTGACGATTTCATGCTTGGTAATCTCAGTGGCGCCGAGAGCCTGAAGCTCATTTGTGATGTCGGTGAGGCAATCAAACATGAGCTGGACATTTTCATTGTCGTTTCTCTTGAAGCGGTTGAAGAGGTTGCGAAGAATACTGATCCTTTGATCTCTCTGGGTTGAGACGCCTTCGTTGACCTTGGATAGCCAGTCCCAGACTAGCTTTGACATTTCCAGAGCACTCACACGGCCATACTGTCCTTTGGTCAGATGACCACAGATGATGTTCTTTGCAGTAGAGTCTAGTTGAATGAACTTCTTGACATCAGTAGGGGTGACACCTTCACCAGTTTTGGGAACGCCGTTCTTGACGACATACTAGAGGTCGACATCAATGGCTTCAAGATGCATGCGCATCTTATTCTTCCAGTAGGGATATTCAGTTCCATCAAACACGGGGCAAGCAGCAGAGACTTTGATTATCCCTGCAGTCGACATAGCTAAACTCTAGGTGGTTCAACCGAATCACACAGAACAAGGGAGTACCTTCCTCTGATACCAATTGAAAGTGCTAGTTATCGACTAGAGGGGGGTGAATAGGCGATTTTTATCAAAGTCTTCAAAACGTGGAAGTTTCGAAGACAAACAATAGAAATGACCTAATTGATATGCAGCGGAAGATAAACTACAACAAGCAAACTATAGTCAAGTATGCAATAATGTGAAAGTACAAAGACTAATAGCAGCTTGGTAGTAAGGATCAGGATGGAAGATAGTATGAAGCCAACCAACAATAGTAGTCAAGCAATGAAGTCAAACAGGTACGACAAATAGGCAAAGACTTCACGAAGACAAACTCAAAGTAAAAGGAGGGAGAGGATAGAACCAGTCACTTGTTGAAGACACATGATTTGTTGGACCAGTTCCAGTTGCTGTGACAACTGTACGTCTCGTTAGGGAGGCTGAGATTCAACTCAGAAGACCGCGTCTTCACCTTATTCCCCTTGAGCTAAGGACACACAGTCCTTGCCCAATCACTCTGGTAAGTCTTCAAGGTAGACTTCCGAACCTTCACAGACTTCGTTCACCGGCGATCCACAATGACTCTTGGATGCTCAGAATGCGACGCCTAACCGGCTGGAGGATACACAGTCCTCAAGTGTAATAAGTCTTCAGGTCACTCAGACAGAAAGACTTCAGTGATGCCTAACACTCTTTGGCTCTGGGTGTTTGGGCTTTGTCCTCGCAAGGATTTCTCTCTCTCAAAGGCTTCGAGGTGGGTTGCTCTCAAACGACAAAAGCCGTGAACTAACTTTGAGCAGCCCCCAATTTATGGTGTAGGGGGTGGGCTATTTATAGCCACAAGGCAACCTGACCTGATATGTCCGAAATGTCCCTGGGTCACTAAGGAACTGACACGTGTTCCAACGGTCAGATTTCAAACACACACGGCAACTTTACTTGGGCTACAAGCAAAGCTGACTCATCCAGCTCTGGATAAGATTTGCTCTCATTGTCTTCGCTCGAAGACATAGGATTTGGGTTGAGCATCACTTCAGTCATTCTGACTTTGTTCACTTGGACCCCACTTAACAGTACGGTGGTTCCTATGACTCAACAAAGAAGAAAAGGGAACAACGAAACAACACAGTCTTCGCGCTCCATAGTCTTCACTCAATGTCTTCTCATGTCATAGTCTTCAATATGAATATCTTCACATACCACCATTGTCGTCAATGTCTTCATACATTTTTAGTGGTCATCTCCGGTAGGTAAACCGAATCAATGAGGGACACTACCTACGTTATCCTGCAATTCTCACAAACGCATTAGTCCCTCAACCAACTTTGTCGTCAATACTCCAAAACCAACTAGGGGTGGCACTAGATGCACTTACACGCGTCTTCCCCGGCTCCGTGTCGTCCCCTTCCTAGGCCTCGCCGTCGTCCATCGCCTTGGTGCTCTCGGCGCAACATGGTCAATGTGGTCAATGACCGACTTCCATCGGAAGAGTACTATACGTGGAGTGTATGACAGCTGGGTCCATGGTCGTAGCAAGGAAGTGCCTCCTTATTACGCGGAAAATAATTATTCCTCCACCTAACAGTAGGGACCCACCGAACGGGCCACCGTATTTCGTGAAAAAACGTTTCCCCCCTGACTGCTGGGACCTACCAGCTACATCTTCGCACGCAAGGAAGTGCGTCCATATTACGGGCAAAAAAATGATTCGCCCCCTGACTGCTGGGACCCACTAGCTACATCTTCGCACGCAATGATTCGCCCCCACCGAAGTGACTGCTGGGACCCACTAGCTACTGCCGGTACCCATTTAGTCGAAGCGTACGTAGCATTGTCATTCTGGTCGTGAACGTGTACGTACATACTGGTCGATGTAGACGCGCACATGTCATAGTAGAGACGCGCATGTAGCATGTACATGTACGTACAGCGGCCAGGGTGCAAGAAAGTAAATATGTCCACGTACGTACATACGGGCAGGGTCTCGAACGCCTACTTTCCCATACGTACGGCTAGGGCTCGTGTACATGGATGGGTCAGAACAAAGAAACTGTGTCATAGTCGTGTTCATGGGGAGCCAACTGGCTGGGTCAGAATGGAATGCGTCGTCATGTTCATCGGGAGGTCTTGGGCGAAACATCCCATGGAAACGAGGCCTGGCATACCACAGAATAAAGGAAACGGCCTTGTGTTGGACCAGCCACGGTCGAAACAGGATCATGTTCATCGGGAGGGGTCTGGCGTACCGCAAAATAGAGGAAACGGACTTCTGTTGGACCTCCTACGGTCGAAACATGGTCCTGTTGATCGGGAGGGGTGTGGCGTACCGCAAAACAGAGGAAACAGACTTGTGTTGGAGCGCTACGATCAAACCAGGGGTCCTGTTCTCGGGAGGGGTGTGGCGTACCGCAAAACGGGACTCCACGGGATACTGTTCATTTCCACCGTCGACCTCCTCCAGCCTCCATGGGCTACTATTCATCCATCGTTGACCTCCTCCAGCCTCCACCTCCGACTGTTCATCCACGAGCTCCTGTTCATCCAGCCTCCACCGCGCGCTCCTCCACCGGCTACTGTTCAACCAGCCCTCTCCACAGGGTCCTGTTCAACCACCCCTCCATGGGCTACTGTTCATCCATCCCTCCACTGGCTATTGTTCAACCAGCCCTCCACGGGGTCGTCCTGTTCATCCAGCCCTCCACGGGGTCCTGTTCATCCACCCCCAACCGGCTCAATCGGGGTCCTGTTCATCCAGAGGCAACACCATGGGGTCCTGTTCATCCACCCCCACCGGGAACTGTTCATCCAAACCCCCCCAACAACGCTCACAGTTCATCAAGGGAAGGAGGCAGCAGGGTTCGATCGGCTTCAGTTAGCAGCAGTAGCGAAGGAATCACTCGGGTTTAGTAATGTAGCTAGTACAATTGCTCGGGTTTAGTTAGATCCCAATGCCTCGCTCGGGTTCAGTTAGAGGCCAACACCTCGCACACACGCGCGTACGTGTACAAGAGAAATGCGCATCGCTCGGCCCCTAACCACACACCATAACCGGGAACTCCCCGAAATTTTCCTCGCCCTCGCTTCTACCATGGTTTTTTCCGTCATGGACGGCCCAAAGAATGTAATGCATCTGCATCTCCGGCCTGCCCAGGATGAAAAGCCCATTTTCTATCATGATTTTTTGTCATAGAAGTAGGAGCCCACCACATCTATGATGATACTGGGTTTTGTCACAATTATCATCATAGAAGTGTCATAATTATGACAGAAAAAATGTCACGAATGTGTCTTTTTTGTAGTGCAACCACTGTGCAATTAAATTTTGTGCAGTTCAACGGAGTTGCAACTATGTTACCGGTGTTAGAGTTTAGTGTAACGGCCCAAAACACTCTTTATGAGAAATAAACAATACAGAAGCATTTCATAAAACAGTGGTGGCATTTATTCATTTTATCAGTGTCAATAGATTGACAACAGCATTACTTAACAATGACATTACATTAACAGTGGCATTGTTTCATTTTACCTATGATGTTAGATTAACAGCAACAGTAAGGGCATGGGGACAGGGGAGGCACAAGCACGTTTTACATCCACCGAGGCATAAAGTGCTGAGGCAGAGGTGTTGCCAAGTGCGGCAAACATGCAAAGCATGTCTGGATTTGTGCATTTTTTGTTCTCGTCAGTGACCTTTCCTATGTGATCACAAGAAGTCTAGACGTGCTCATTCTAGGTTGCATTGTCGACCCAACACCCCCACTTTCTATCCTTTTTCAACCAAGAGACTAGTCAAGTCAGCATCTTTATTTCCCTTTCCAACCAAGAGATTGGTTCATTAGCCAGTATCTGCAGTACCTTTTTTCCTCTAATAGTAAAAATTTAGGTGGTGTTCGAGTGTTCGACAAGCTGACGGAGCTAGCTACATGGAGAGCTTTGTAATACTAGAAGAATATCCACATGCAGGATACAGCACCGTGGGGAGAAATCCTAACTTGATGAAAAAAGTGATGCAACACCGTGGGGAGCAATCCTAACTTGATGAAAAAAAGGGATGCAGTGAAGTGGGGAGCTGGGCCATTAGAACAAGGCCGATTCTAAAAAAGGTTATACCTCTGGTCGGCGGGATGTGGCTAGGCAGGCGGAGGGATCTGCCAACTCGACGGCGGGGAGCAAGGGTGAGGAGGACCTCCCATGCCGACGCTAGGTCAGAGAAGACGGTGCGCATTGGCTTCCTCCCTCGCCACCGGCGACCACCAGCAGAAGGTATCCAGCTAGATCTGTGTCAATCGGAGAGAAGAGAGAGAGAGTAAAAGAGAGTGGACACCATGGTCTTGTTTAGATCTGGAGAGGGTGAGAGAGTGAGAAGAAGAGAACAACGCAAGCAAGCAAGTCCCGAAGTGTACTAGTGGAGTAGTAATTGTTTTTCCCTCCGTAGCGATCATATTAAATTGAATACACGCGCAACCATGTATTTTTTATTTAACATACCAGTAAAAAGATACTTGATTAATTACCGCGTTACCGCATTCAGGTCGCACTTGGTATGGCTTGGTAACAGACCCCACATTAAGTGGACGACTAGATGTCTCAGATTGTCATGTTACCTGCCTTTTCATGTGCAAAGGCGCTCCATCGTGAGTTTACCCAGGCGTGTGTGTGAGGGGAGAGTGAAGTCCAATTTATAAAACTTGAGGTTGTAGAGCTAGTCAGAAACAAACCCTCACTTTTAAATTGAAGTTTGTACCCTGTCCTCTGTAATCCCGGTCATTTTTAATCTTAAGGGGATGTGCAGTTCAAGGGTTTTAACGGGGATTAACAGGGACTATGGGGGATTAAGTCATGTACAAGCCAAATTCCCCTCCATTCCTCTCCAAACCCCTTGGGAGGAGGTTGAACCGAACAAGGCCTAAGACTAAAGTGGGAGTAACTTAATTCCATACGGTATCACAAGTATCATAATATGATACTCAACCTTCTCTTTCTTCATTTAATTCTAAGCCACCTCATCAAATTTGCCTACTACTTGGCATGCCTGATACTACTTATGATACTCCCATTACAACCAACTTGGTAGAATTAATATACCTAATCTAAATGGTCGCAACCCGATCTCTTTGTCCTGCTCCAGCATCCGGCTGAAGAAGAATCGTGCAAGACACCGGCTGTATTCGCCGGCATCGCCTTGGCGGTGGCCTACATGGGATACAATCGGCGGCAGCCTCCCGTGTTCTACTTCTCCTTGATGATGGCGGCGGACGGGGACGTGTTGGCCATCACCTCGTCAACATCTGCGTAGCTGCGTCACCTTGTTGACATCCATGGCGGCTTCTTTCTCCGCCTGCATGGCGTGGCTACGCGCGCGTCGACCGTGGATGGCACAGACGCAGACACGGGAGGCGTTGTACGACGCGGCGGCGTCGAGGGCAGCGGCGATGCCCGTGCTGCCGTACTCCCCAACAAGCCGGCGTGGAGCAAGTCAGCACTCTTCCTTGAGCTGTATTGGGGCATCCAGCCGCGGAACCACACGCTAGGTTAGTGCGGCAACTGCCTCCGACGGGCTCGGCGAGGTAGGTGGAGCAGCGAGCAGCCTCGCTCGTGACTGTCGGGCTCGGCGGGCCACCCAGACGGATTTTATGCTGGAGAACTGCTCTTCCTGCTCGTCGGATGCCACCGAAAGAGTCGACAAAATGGTGGAAGGAGGAGCTTGGTCGGTGTCCTACCCCTGAACGGATGTGTGTGGCCGGATTGGGTTTCTCGCATTCCACGCAGGTTTAAATGTAGGTCTTTGAATGCGGTGAGGAGGTGGGTACAACTGGGAGTGCAGTGGACGGCGCCCTGGCCCAGCGTGCCGCTTCAAATGGCGGATGCAGTGAGAGGTCGTGTCTGCCCTGACCCCCTTGACCGTGGACCTTGACGGTGTATGCCACCTTGTGTTTAGATCTGTGATGCCACGTGCCAGATGAATGACTCCAAGTTTGACCACTATGATGCTAGGTGCGAGCCGCGATACAATGTTGGAGACACCCAATCATAATTTTCCTATTCCTGCGTTTTAAGTTCCTACGAAGAGAGTACTTGCTCTAAATGATGTGCCGCTGCAAGAGCCGCCTACATTAATTAACAATGTTGTAAAAAGGTGGACTAGCTTTAGCTATAGTATAATGTACTAGGTTAGTAGGTGACCTTGCGCTTGGCTCTTCGCCTCTTCCGGAAGTCGAACAATAATGATGGTACTACAGTAGTACTACTTCTGGCAATCTGACACCAAATGAGTTGTTGCACGTCCACTGCTTGTAAGCGAAAGTTTCTCCTCGTGCTGCGAGCCACCATGCACGCATTGGCGATGGAAGAGGGAGAAGACGTAGTAAGCAAGCTTCTTGTGGTTCTGCGAGTTGACGGGACACATCAAAGTTGTTTAGTGCTCTCTCCAAAAAGGGCCGACCATGTCCATGGCTACCATCCCGTGCTCCGTCATTGAGTATGTATAGTATTCACGTGCCATCGAGGAGAAAAAATATTGTGTAGTACTAGGTGCCATCGAAGTGCACGACTCACTTACGCACTGCTTATCTCCATTTTCTTGCATGACACGTGCACCTTGATGCTAGATGTCCCTTGTGTTGGCAAAAGGATGAACAAAGCTCATGTCAAAAAAAAGAGTGGAAGCACATAGATTCTCGACGACCGAGAAGGAGCAAGGAACCTCGCGGTGGAGCGTCTGCACTCATGATATTTTATATTATTTAGCGATATAAAATCAACCAAATCTCTCGTCTAGCTGGCTCACGCGTTTCCCCTTTTTTGCTGCTTGCCCACCTATAGAACCGCCTCGCGACGGCCAGTTCCTCTCCAAACACCTAGGGAGGCGCTTGAACCGAACAAGTCTAACTTGTTTTTAGTGGGTACATTGACGTGGCATCTAAAGGGTGTGATAGCTGACTCTAGCAAAATAATTGACTACCACGTTGGCATACATGGCTACCATCCCGTGCTCCATCATTCAGTGCGTGCACGATTCACATTCCATTGGGAAAATAACGTTGCGTACATGCCATCGAATAGAATAACTTAATTTATAAAAAACGCGCCACCGCGTCATGATCGAACTTTGATTCTTCCATGCGTGGTTCCCATGAACAACTAATACACTCGCCAAATTATCTGGTGAGCTGCCTCTTCATACAGAAATGAGCTCAACATGTACCCGCACGTGAGTACTAGGGAAAGAGGCAAAGAGTACCTGCATCGGTGCCTGCACCTCTTCCCTTTGTGCTCGCATTCCTTTTTTCAGGTGATTCGCGCACGTACTCCACCTACGTTCGTGACCGTTGGTGAGTCTGTCCTACTATACTTACCTCCATTTTCTTGCATGACACGTGGACCTAGATGTTGGATGTCCCACGTGTCGGCAAAACTTAGAAGAATGCTTTCCGATGACCGAGAAGGAGCAAGAAACCTTGCGGTGGAGCGTCTGGACTATTTAATATTTTTAGTTGGCGATATAAAATCTACCCAATCTTCTCCACAGTAGACCGAAAGAGTCTGAAACACGACAGCCCAGTGTAGTTACATCATACATGGCCAACCCACGCTATCACCAGTATCTCTTGGCCTCCGTGCGACACCTAGCTCTAGTAATCCACCAGCCCGTATAGCTTCTCATTCCTCGTCTCTCTTAAAGTGCGGCGGGCAGGCGTGTTTGCCGTCTATTGAGGTCGGTCAACTCATCACATGTTAGCGACATGCCAAGAGCATTCTAAAATTTTTACTGTACTCTATTGTTATGCCAAGAAGAGGAAGTGCTTTGACCAACAGACCAAACGAGATAGGCGTGCCGTGACGTGAGTGGGTCCAGTTTCTCGTTTCGAACTTGTTTGGTGTAGTAGTAACACTTGGTTTTGACTATTGATAAGATTTTATATAGGGCCTAATGTATTCTTCGAGGTTGCCTTTGACTATTGATAAGATTTTATATAATTTGAAAATTATATCATTCGAAGATCCTTTCACGTTCCGTTTAAAAAAAGAATCTTTCACGTATGAATTTGATGGTATGCTTTGAGCAAGTTGCATGTCCTATATTGCTCCTATTTGGATACTCTAACTTAGCTAGAGGTTAGACTAACTCATGACTAACCCTGAACTAACTCTAGCCAGAGAGGTGTTTGGATGACAGGGTTAAATTGATAATAAATGCACTTGATGGAGAGGGAAAAGTGATATTTCAGTGGGCCCCATGATAACTAGCTCCAATTAGCACCACTTGGCTGGCGGGATAGAGAGAGAAAAGTGATTTTTCAGTGGGCCCAATGAGAACTATCTCCAATTAGCACCTCTTGGGTGGGATAGTTTTTTTTGGTGGGTTTGGTGCAACTTGCTCCAATTTAACCCTCATGTTTGGATCTTTAGGGCTATTTGAGCTCCAACTAGCTCACAATAACTCTAACCCATGGATCCAAACAGGGCCAAAGTTAGTCCCAGAAAACGCATTAACATTACTGGAATCAGGGATTTTGCCGTCTGCCAGTTCTTTGCCATCTGCTTGCGGATGACAAAGAAGGTCTTTGCCATCAGCTACCAAACAACAAACGACAAAGAACTGGCAAACGACAAAGAAGGTCTTTGTCATCTGTTATTTCTTTGCTGTTTGCTGGCAGATGGCAAAGAATCTATCCATCAGTCAGCGGACGGCAAAGAGGTGCCACCGAATGCCAGTATACTACAACAGTCCAACCCTACTCTTTGCCGTCTGCTCGCGGACGGCAAAGATTCTTTGCCATCTGCTGGCAGACGGCAAAGAGGGGCTATCTTTTTTTTACGGGTAAAAAAAACCATTGCCCCACCTCCTCTATCCCTATCCCCTCTCTCTCCGCCCCTCTCTCTCTCTCTGCCCCACCCCTCTCTCTCTCCTGCTCGTCTCTCCCTCTCCCTCCCGTGAGAAGCTACGCCGGTCGATCCTGGCAAGCTCTGGCGGGATTCGACGACGCCCGCCCCATAGCTGAGAGCCTCCAGACCCCTCTTCCCTCGACCCCGCGCTGTTGTGCCACCTCGCCTCCGCCCGCCAGTGCGTGCTGCCACCTCATCGGACCCCAGGAGCCCCGCCGCCTCGCGCTGCCTCCTGCGCCGCGTCACGAGCCTCCACCTCCCCACAAGCTCGTTGCCCCGCCATGGAAGCCTCGTCGCCGGTCGCCCCGACCTCGAGATCTGTCGTTGCCATGGGAGCCGAGCACCGAGCTCCTCTGCGCCCCGCCCGCCATGGGAGATCTGAGGCCGGCCGGGAGGCGGGGATGCCGATGGGCCCCGGGGATCTGCGCGGTGGCGCTGCTCTGGCTCGCCGCGGCTGCAGCCGGAGATCCCGATCCTGACGAGCTCGAGCGCGCGTGAGTCCCGCTCCTCCACCCTGTTTTTTCCGTGCCTGCTCGCTTGCTTTGTCTGTGGCTCGGTGTTGTCGCTTGCGTTGCCTGTGCTCCGCGGTTCCTTCAATGCTAATTCTGTTTGCTGTCTCGTTGTTCTTCAGTCCCCACCTTGTTTCAGGTCATGTGCTTCTCGTGTCTCCATTCATTAGATACAAAGTTAGGTGAGATGTCCAGGAATAATATATGGTTGGTATACCGTGTCTTGTATTTGGACGAGCTCATGCTAATATGTGGTTGGTACACTACTTGGGCAAGGTCATTTTGATACTGATACTTGTGGGCAGCAGAGGGTTCAAAGCCTGATCATCTACTGAGGTGCTTAATTACGCCCCATGCTTCTTCGTTCCTTGTTCAAATATGATTGGAGTACCTTTATCTTCCGTCTTATGGATCCACTGATAATATCCCGGAAGTAAATATTGTTGCTTGCTTCATCTCTACTACTTTCTGTAACCGCTTAGTGTTAAGCTCTTGACTGTGCATGTGTGGGTAGTTCTGAACATTTGCTACTAACTGACGCCAAGCACATCCAATTGTGGTTCACTGCAGATTGCCAATGCCAATTTACCAATGATTTCAGGTCTGCGAAAGTTGGATTTTGGATAGGCTTTCAAGAGCATGACCGAAGCAGAGACACACACATGTTTGTACGCTTGAATTCTGATGCCACCACCTGATACTATAGATCCGTAGAGGCCATGAATGGCCTAGTGTGTTTCAGGTAAAAAAATAATATTTTGACCAGAACCTTGTACTTTCCTCTTGCATAGCATAAACCACCCTCATGATCAACCTGATTACTTATGCGGCAACCTTTTTACGTAGGCAACACGACAACAATTTTTCTTCCTCAAAGCATATATTTTCTCCAGACGATCAACAAAGTGATTGGTCCATTTGGAAGGTACACAAGTTTCTGATGTTTCTGTATATTATGAGACAAAGGGAGTAGTTGTCAGATCTTCTTTTTGTTCAGTACTTGTTGAGGCTGTCATAATTTTCTTGGAAACTTGTAGGGCAGGGTCGGATGGGCGCGCGCGGCGGAGGTCGGGTGTGGTGCGTCGCTGTCGCCGTCGATGACGCGGTTCGGTATCGCCGCATGCTTCAACGCCACGTCATCGGCCGTCTCGGAGGCTGCCGCCGACAACGCCACATCAGGCGTCGTCCACGCGGTGCCGCAGACCGAGCCTATTGTGTCCGCCGAGTGGCTGCACGCCAACCTCAGGGACCCCAATGTGAAGGTATAGCACTTGCCGTTCTGCTGCGCCCGCCCTCTGAAATCTTAATGTTAGTTGCACAATTGGTATAGTCGAGATTTAAGACAGGGTACTCATATGGCTAGGGTTCTGCTGCTGTGGCAATTTGGTCAGCGCTGCTACAAGTGATAAATCTGTTTGCTTAACTAGTGATGCTAGCTAGTAAGTGAATTGGGATTTTAGCTGAAAGAGGATTTTGGTGGGCTTTGTTTTAGCACCAGCAGTAATCTCAAGTTTCTTAAAAACAAATGAAGTGCCTGTATTACAGTATGTGACGAAGGTCAACGCTCCTCGGATAAACCTATTTCCGAAAAGTAAATCTTGCTACTAAAATAATGCTACATTTTGGAGGCCTTTTCTTTCTGGACATTATTGGCATAGTCTCAGGCTCTCATCACTATGAATAATAGAACACATACTACTAGGAGGAATCACATTTAACTATGCTATTCATAGGGTAGTTTTCTTGCTGTTAAACATGTCCACCGGCATACATTGTATCTTATTGTGCTCTTACTTTTTTGTCTAGGTACTTGATGCCTCTTGGTCAGAAGATGATGGCGAGTTCCTCATTCCAATTGAGTTTATATTGTGTAGGTTTCTTCGTCATGATCTGGATTGCCGCAGTCATGTTCAAGTCCAATGATATCTTGCACAAGCAGACCGCTCTCAAGGTTGGTTCTTCATAATAACTTGTCTATCAACGTGCTTCTTCTGCTTCTAGAGGTTAATTAATTGTTCTGCCAAGCAGACTGCTCTCAAGGGTTTGTTCTTATCTTGTGTATCAACGTTCTTGTTCTGCTTCTAGCACTGGGTCTGTCCCTCCTATTGAGGAAGCCGGCTGGCAGGCTGCTGCCGTCCCTAAATCCCTAACGTTGGGGCCCGTGTTAACTCCATTTGATTGTCAAATTGCTTAGATAACTCAATTTGATTGTCCTCATAGTGTTCTCACATGCTTAGAAGAGTTGGAAACACTATAAATGTTTTGGTATGGATATGTGCTCTAGAATAGTGATTCTGGCATGCTATATTTTTCATTGCGGTGAATGGTATTCTCTTTTCCCACACAGCATGATTTCCCCTTTTGGGGCCTCTCTGCTTCAAATTATTCCATATGATTGTAATATGCAGGCTTGAAAAACTCTTATGGTTTTCTATGATGCACTCAAACATCCTATCGATCATATTGTATCAAGAGAGGGCATGACATTGCAACCCAGTGATTTTCCTATTTATGAGTTTTTAGATCCTGTGAACCAATTAGGCCCTTGGTCATTTCATGAACTCAATCAGTAACTCATTTGTAGAAAAAACTTGACGATGTGTGTACCTGTGTGTTCTGTTCTATTTTGAAGTGGATAACATTGCCCCGCGTTTCACTTGGAAATAACTTATGTTTGTTGAATAATAGGAATTTATGCACCATTTCTATCTGTTTATAACTCTTAAACTAGCACTGCTCTCCTTAAAATTTCTAATCAGGCTGACTGCTGTTTTGTGGTCCACAGATACAATGGTCCGGCAAGCTGCTATATGGTGGTCAAGTGTGTGCTACCTAGGAAAATAGCTATTTAGTTTTAGGTCATTTCTTGTAATTTCAGATATGGAGTGCTTGTCTTTAGTTTTTGTTTTTAAGTTTGTGAAACATGCTACCTATGGATGAAACTGTGTAATATTGATGAAACTATGTATATGTATGGATGAAACTTGCTACTATTGGTAACATGTGTTGGATATCCTATATTAGTTATATATATATATATATATATATATATATATATATATATATATATATATATATCTGTGTGTGTGTGTGTGTGATTTTCTGTGAAAATGAATGGATATAAGAAGAAACATAATTAATGCCTATATGGTCTCTTTGCCATCTGCCAGTAGATGGCAAAGAGCCTACAGTCTTTGTCGTCTGCTAGCAGATGGCAAAGAGGCCTCTTTGCCATCTGCTGGCAGACGGCAAAGAGCCATGACCTTTGTCGTCCGCCAGCAGACGGCAAAGTGCCCTTTGCCGTCGCTCATTCAGCCGGACGTTTTGCCGTCTGCTGGCTGACGGCAAAGGCCTTTGCCATCTGGGATCTATGCCTTTGCCGTCCGCCATGGAGCAATCCTAACTTGATGAAAAAAAGGGATGCAGCGACGTGGGGAGCTGGGCCATTAGAACAAGGCCGGTTCTAAAAAGGTTATACCTCCGGTCGGCGGGATGTGGATAGGCAGGTGGTGGGATCTGCCAACTCGACAGCGGGGAGCAATGGTGAAGAGGACCTCCCACGCCGACGCTAGGTCAGAGAAGATGGTGCGTGTCGGCTTCCTCCCTCGCCACCAGCGACTGCTACGTCTTGAGCTTGCGTTGGTTTTCCTTGAAGAGGAAAGGGTGATGCAGCAAAGTAGCATAAGTATTTCCCTCAGTTTTTGAGAACCAAGGTATTAATCCAGTATGAGGCTCCTCAAAAGTCCCACGCACCTACACAAACAAAAAAGAACCTTGCAACCAATGCAATAAAGGGGTTGTCAATCCCTTCACGGCCACTTGCAAAAGTGAGATCTGATAGACATAATATGATAAGATAAATATTTTTGGTATTTTTATGATATAGATTGGAAAGTAAAGATGCAAATAAAAGTAGATGAAAACTTATATGATAAAAATAGATCCGGGGCCATAGGTTTCACTAGTGGCTTCTCTCAAGATAGCATAAGTATTACGGTGGGTGAACAAATTACTGTCGAGCAATTGATAGAAAAGCGCATAGTTATGTGATTATCTAGGCATGATCATGTATATAGGCATCACATCCATGACAAGTAAACCGACTCCTTCCTGCATCTACTACTGTTACTCCACACATCGACCGACCCCTGCCTGCATCTAGAGTATTAAGTTCATAAAGAACAGAGTAACACATTAAGAAAGATGACATGATTTAGAGGGATAAACTCATGCAATATGATATAAACCTCATATTTTTATCCTCGATGGCAACAATACAATACGTGCCTTGATGCCCCTGCTGTCACTGGGAAAGGACACCGTAAGATTGAACCCAAAGCTAAGCACTTCTCCCAATGCAAGAAAGATCAATCTAGTAGGCCAAACCAAACTGATAATTCAAAGAGACTTGCAAAGATAACTTAATCACACATAAAAGAATTCAGAGGAGATTCAAATATTTCTCATAGATAAACTTGATCATAAACCCACAATTCATCGAATCTCGACAAACACACCGCAAAAGAGTTACATCGAATAGATCTCCAAGAAGATCGAGGAGAACTTTGTATTGAGATTCAATGAGAGAGAAGAAGCCATCTAGCTAATAACTATGGACCCGAAGGTATGTGGTAAACTACTCACAACTCATCGGAGAGGCCTTGGAGATGTTGTAGAGGCCTTCCATGGTCGATTCCCCCTCCAGCGGAGCACCAATGAAGGCTCCAAGATGGGATCTCGCGGATACAGAAGGTTGCGGCAGTGGAAATAGTTTTCGTGGTGCTCCTGGATGTTTTCGGGGTACGTGGACATATATAGGAAGAAGAAGTAGATCGGTGGATGCTCGAGGGGCCCACGAGGGAGGGGGGCGTGCCCACCCCTAGGGGGCACACCGGGCACCCTCGTGGCCGCCTCCTTTGTTGCTTGACGTCCACTCCAAGTCCCCTAGATCACGTTTGTTCCAAAAAGATCGTTCCCGAAGGTTTCATTCCGTTTGGACTCTGTTTGATATTCCTTTACTTCGAAACACTGAAATAGGCAAAAAAAACAGCAATTCGGCATGGGCCTCCGGTTAGTAGGTTAGTCCCAAAAATGATATAAAAGTGTAAAGTAAAGCCCATAAATATCCAAAACAGGTAATATAATATAATGGAACAATCAAAAATGACAGATACGTTGGAGACGTATCAAGCATCCCCAAGCTTAATTCCTGCTCGTCCTCGAGTAGGTAAATGATATAAACAGAATTTTTGATGTGGAATGCTACCTAGCATAATTCTGAATGTAATTTTCTTTATTGTGGCATGAATGTTCAGATCCAAATGATTCAAAATAAAAGTTCATATTGACATAAGAAATAGTAATACTTCAAGCATACTAACTAAGCAATCATGTCTTCTCAAAATAACATGGCTAAAGAAAGTTATCCCTACAAAATCATATAGTCTGGTTATTGCTCTATCTTCATCACACAAAGTATTTAATCATGCACAACCCCAATGACAAGCGAAGCAATTATTTCATACTTTAGTAATCTCAAACTTTTTCAACTTTCACGCAATACATGAGAATGAGCCATGGACATAGCACTATATGTGGAATAGAATGGTGGTTGTGGAGAAGACAAAAAGGAGGAAGATAGTCTCACATCAACTAGGCATATCAACGGGCTATGGAGATGCCCATCAATGTGAGTGAGTAGGGATTGCCACGCAACGGATGCACCTAGAGCTATAAATGTATGAAAGCTCAACAAAAGAAACTAAGTGGGTGTGCATCCAACTTTCTTGTTCATGAAGACCTAGGGCATTTTGAGGAAGCCCATCATTGGAATATACAAGCCAAGTTCCATAATGAAAAATTCCCACCAGTATATGAAAGTGACAACATAGGAGACTCTCTATCATGAAGATCATGGTGCTACTTTGAAGCACAAGTGTGGTAAAAAGTATAGTAACATTGTCTCTTCTCTCTTTTCTCTCATTTTTTTTCTCTTTTTTTATTTGGCCTTTCTATTTTTTTTATTTGGCCTTTCTCTTCTTTTTTATGGGCTTCTTTGGCCTCTTTATTTTTTTGTAAAGTCTGAAGTCTCATCCCAACTTGTAGGGGAATCATTGTCTCCATCATCCTTTCCTCACTTGGGACAATGCTCTAATAATGAAGATCATCACACTTTTATTTACTTACAACTCAAGGTTACAACTCTTAGAACCATATATGACTCTATATGAATGCCTCTGGTGGTGTACCGGGATATGCAATGAACCAAGAGTGACATGTATGAAAAATTATGAAGGTGTCTTTGCCACAAATACGATGTCAACTACATGATCATGCAAAAGCAATATGACAATGATGATGCGTGTCATAACAAACAGAACGGTGGAAAGTTGCATGGCAATATATCTCGGAATGGCTATGGAAATGCCATAATAGGTAGGTATGGTGGCTGTTTTGAGGAAGGTATATGGTGGGTGTATGGTACCGGCGAAAGTTGCACGACACAAGAGAGGCTAGCAAGGTGGATGGGTGAGAGTGCGCATAATCCATGGACTCAACATTAGTCATAAAGAACTCATATACTTATTGCAAAAATCTATAAGCCATTGAAAACAAAGTACTACATGCATTCTCATAGGGGGATAGATTGGTATGAAAAGACCATCGCTCGTCCCCAACCGCCAGTCATGAGGAAGACAATCAATAAATAAAATTGTGCTCCAACTTCATCACAAAGCGGTTCACCATACGTGCATGCTACGGGAATCACAAACTTCAACACAAGTATTCTTTAAATTCATAATTACCCAACTAGCATAACTCTAATATCACCACCTCATATCTCAAAACAATTATCAAGCATCAAATTGATCATAGCATCCAATTCACTTTCTATGATAGTTTTTATTATACCCAACTTGGATGCCCCTCATTCTAGGACCAAATTTATAAACATAGCAAATAACATGCTGTACTAAAAGACTCTCAAAATAATATAAGTGAAGCATGAGAGATCAAAAATTTCTACAAAATTAAGCCACCGCCGTGCTCTAAAAGATATAAGTGAAGCACTAGAGCAAAACTATCTAGCTCAAAAGATATAAGTGAAGCACGTAGAGTATTCTAATAAATTCCAATCAAGTGGGTTTATCCCAAAAGGTGTGTACGGCAAGGATGATTGTGGTAAACTAAAAAGCAAATACTCATATAATACATGACGCTCCAAGCAAAACACATATCATGTGGCGAATAAAAATATAGCTCCAAGTAAAGTTACCTATAGATGAAGACGAAAGAGGAGATGCCTTTCGGGGCATCCCCAAGATTAGGATTTTGGTTATCCTCGAATATCTTGGGGTGCCATGGGCATCCCCAATCTTAGTCTCTTGCCACTCCTTATTCCATAGTCCATCAAATCTTTACCCAAAACTTGAAAACTTCACAACACAAAACTCAACAGGAAATCTCATAAGCTCCGTTAGTGCAAGAAAGAAAAACCACCACATAAGGTACTGTAATGAAATCATTCTTTATTTATATTGGTGTTAAACCTACTGTATTACAACTTCTCTATGGTTCATACCCATTGATACTAGCCATAGATGCATCAAAATAAGCAAACAACACACGAAAAACAGAATCTGTCAAAAACAGAACAGTCTGTAGCAATCTGTAACTTTCAAATACTTATGGAACTCTAAAAATTCTACCAAAATAGAAAGTCCTGGGAAATTTGTCTATTGATCTACATAAAAATGAATCAACGCAAAAGCACGTTTCTATGAATTACTAAAATTAGTTTCGTTCGCGCAAAGTTTCTGTTTTTCAGCAGAATCAAATTAACTATCATTGTAGGTTATCCTATAGGTTCTACTTGGCACAAACACTAATTGAAACATGATAACACATCTAAACAGAAGCTAGATGAAATATTTATTACTAAGCAGAAACAAAAAGCAAAAAACCTAAAATAAAATTGGGTTGCCTCCCAACTAGCGCCATCGTTTAACGCCCCTAGCTAGGCATAAAAGCGAGGATAGATCTAAGTAGTGCCATCTTTGGCACTCAATTCATAAATAGCTCGCATGATAGATTCATAAGGTAATTTAAATTTCTTTCTTGGAAAGTGCTCCATGCCTTTCCTTAATGGAAATTGGAATCTAATATTCCCTTCCTTCATCTCAATAATTGCACCAACCGTTCTAAGGAAAGGTCTACCAAGAATAATAGGACATGAAAGATTGCAATCTATGTCAAGAACGATAAAATCTACAGGCACATAATTCCTATTTGCAACAATAAGAACATCATTGATCCTTCCCATAGGTTTCTTAATGGTGGACCTCGAACGTCGTCTATGGATGTTGTGAACATCCGACATAGACGTTTTGATAACTACGTGATAGTTCAGTTAAACGATTTAGAGTTGAGGCACCAAAGACGATTTTGAAACGTCGCAGAACATATGAGATGTTTCGGGGGCTGAAATTGGGATTTCAGGCTCGTGCCCACGTCAAGAGGTATAAGACCTCCAACGATTTTCTTAGCCTGCAAACTAAGGGAGAAAAGCTCAATCATTGAGCTTGTGCTCAGGTTGTCTGAGTACAACAATCACTTGAATCGAGTGGGAGTTAATCTTCCAGATGAGACAGTGATGTTTCTCCAAAGTCATTGCCACCAAGCTGCTAGAGCTTCATGATGAACTATAACATATCAGGGATAGATATGATGATCCTTGAGATATTCGCGATGTTTGACACGGCGAAAGTAGAAGTCAAGAAGGAGCATCAATTGTTGATGGTTGGAGAAACCACTAGTTTCAAGAAGGGCAAGGGAAAGAAGGGATACTTCATGAAACAGCAAATCAGCTGCTGCTCTAGTGAAGAAACCCAAGGTTGAACCAAACCCGAGACTAAGTGCTTTTGTAAGGAGGGGAACAGCCACTGGAGCAGAATTACCCTAGATACTTGGTAGATGAGAAGGCTGGCAAGGTCGATAGAAGTATATAGGATATACATTATGTTAATATGTACTTTACTAGTACTCCTAATAGCACCAGGGTATTAGATACCGGTTCAGTTGCTAAGTGTTAGTAACTCGAAATAAAAGCTACGGAATAAACGGAGACTAGCTAAAGGTGAGCTGACGATATGTGTTGGAAGTGTTTCCAAGGTTGATGTGATCAAGCATCGCACGCTCCCTCTACCATCGAGATTGGTGTTAAACCTAAATAATTGTTATTTGGTGTTTGCGTTGAGCATAGACATGATGGGATTATGTCTATCGCAATACGGTTATTCATTTAAGGAGAATAATTGTTACTCCTTTTATTTGAATAATACCTTCAATGGTCTTGCACCTAAAAGAATGGTTTATTGAATCTCGATCGTAGTGATACACATTTTCATGCCAAAAGATATAAGATAGTAATGATAGTACCACATGCTTGTGGCACTGCCATTTGAGTCATATTGGTATAAAACGCATGAAGAAGCTCCATGTTGATGGATCTTTGGACTCACTCGTTTTTGAAAAGTTTGAGACATGCGAACCATGTCTATTGGTATGTGCGCATGAAGAAACTCCATGCAGATGGACCGTTTTGATTTTGAATCACTTGAGACATGCAAATCATACCACATGGGCAAGATGACTGAAAGCTTCGTTTTCAGTAAAATGGAACAAGAAAGCAAGTTGTTGGAAGTAATACATTTGATGTGTGCAGTCCAATGAGTGCTGAGGCACGCAGTGGATATCGTTATGTTCTTACTTCACGGATGATTTGAGTAGATACCGAGTATATTTACTTGATGAAACACAAGTCTGAATTATTGAATGGTTCAAGTAATCTCAAAGTGAAGTTGAAGGTCATTGTGACAAGAGGATAAAATGTCTATGATATGATCATAGAGATGAGTATCTGAGTTACGAGCTTTGGCACGCAATTAAGACATTGTGGAAATTGTTTCACAATTAATACCGCCTGGAACACCATAGTGTGATGGTGTGTCCGAACATCATAGTTGCACCCTATTGGATATATATGGTGCGTACCATGATGTCTCTTATCGAATTACCACTATCGTTCATGGGTTAGGCATTAGAGACAACCGCACTCACTTTAATATGGCACCACGTAATTCCATTGAGACGACACTGTTTGAACTATGGTTTGGAGAAACCTAAGTTGTCGTTTCTTAAAAGTTTGGGGCTGCGACGCTTATGTGAAAAAGTTTTAGGTTGATAAGCTTGAACCCAAAGCGGATAAAATGCATCTTCATAGGACACCCAAAACAGTTGGGTATACCTCCTAATTCAGATCCGAAAGCAATAGGGATTGTTTCTAGAAACAGGTCCTTTCTCGAGGAAAAGTTTCTCTTGAAAGAATTGAGTGGGAGGATGGTGGAGACTTGATGAGGTTGTTCAACCATCACTTCAACTAGTGTGTAGTAGGGCACAGGAAGTTGTTCCTGTGGCACCTACACCAATTGAAGTAGAAGCTTACGATAGTGATCATGAAACTTCAGATCAAGTCACTACCGTACCTCATAGGGTGACAAGGATGCGTACTACTTCAGAGTGGTATAGTAATCCTGTCTTGAAGGTCATGTTGCTAGACAACAATGAACCTACGAGCTATGGAGAAGCAATGGTGGGCCCATATTCCAACAAATGGTTAGAGGCCATGAAATCCGAGATAGGATCCATGTATCAGAACAAAGCATGGACTTTGGTGGACTTGCCCGATGATCAGCAAGCCATTGAGATAAATGGATCTTTAAGAAGAAGACGGACGTGGACGGTAATGTCACCGTCTATGAAGCTCGACTTGTGGCGAAGAGTTTTTCATAAGTTCAAGGAGTTGACTACGATGAGATTTTCTCATTCGTAACGATGCTTAAGTCCGTCAGAATCATGTTAGCATTAGTTGCATTTATGAAATCTGGCAGATGGATGTCAAAACGAGTTTCCTTACCAGTCTTCGTAAGGAAAGGTTGTATGTGATACAATCAGAAAGGTTTTGTCGATCCTAAGGATGCTAAAAGGTATGCTGGCTCCAGCAATCCTTCTAAGGACTAGAGTAAGCATCTCGGAGTTGGAATATACGCTTTGATGAGATGATCAAAGATTTTGGGATTATACAAAGTTTATGAGAAACTTGTATTTCCAAAGAAGTGAGTGGGAGCACTATAGAATTTCTGATGAGTATATGTTGTTGACATATTGTTGATCAGGATTGATGTAGAATTTCTAGAAAGCATATAGGGTTATTTGAAAGGTGTTTTTCAATAGAAAACCTAGAATAAAGCTGCTTGAACATTGAGCATCAATATCTATGAGGATAGATCAAAAAATGCTAAATGGTACTTTCAAATGAGCACATACCTTCACATGATCTTGAAGGTGTTCAAGATGGATCAGTCAAGAAGGAGTTCTTGCCTGAGTTGTAAGGTATGAAGTTAAGAGTTAAAGCTCGACCATGGCAGAAGAGAGACAAAGGATGAAGGCCGTCCCCTATGTTTCAGACGTAGGCTCTATAGTATGCTATGCTGTGTACCGCACCAGAAGTGTGCCTTGCCATGAGTCAGTCAAGGGGTACAAGAATGATCCAGGAATGGATCATTGGACAACGGTCAAAATTGTCCTTGGAGTAAATAAGGACATGTTTCTTGATTATGGAGGTGATAAAGAGTTCGGCGTAAAGGGTTACGTCGCTGCAAGATTTAACACCTATCCGAGTGACTCTGAGTAGCAAACCGGATACGTATAGTGGAGCAACCATTTGAAATAGCTCCAAGTGGAGCGTGGTAGCAGCATTTACAATATGACCTAGAGATTTGCGAAGTACAAACGGATCTGATTGTTGCAGACCCGTTGACTAAAACCTCTCTCACAAGCAAAACATGATCAAACCCCAGAACTCATTGAGTCTTAATCACATGATGATTTGAACTAGTTTAGTGACACTAGTAAACTCTTTGGATGTTGGTCACATGGCGATGTGACCTGTCAATGTTAATCACATGGTGATGTGAACTAGATTATTGACTCTAGTGCAAGTGGGAGACTGTTGGAAATATGCCCTAGAGGCAATAATAAATTAGTTATTATTATTATATTTCCTTGTTCATGATAATCGTTTATTATCCATGCTATAATTGTATTGATAGGAAACTTAGATACATGTGTGGATACATAGACAACACCATGTCCCTAGTAAGCCTCTAGTTGACTAGCTCGTTGATCAATAGATGGTTACGGTTTCCTGACAATGGACATTGGATGTCGTTGATAACGGGATCACATCATTAGGAGAATGATGTGATGGACAAGACCCAATCCTAAGCATAGCACAAGATCGTGTAGTTCATTTGCTAAGAGCTTTTCTAATGTCAAGTATCATTTCCTTAGACCATGAGATTGTGCAACTCCCGGATACCGTAGGAATGCTTTGGGTGTACCAAACGTCACAACATAACTGGGTGGCTATAAAGATGCACTACGGGTATCTCCGAAAGTGTCTGTTGGGTTGGCACGAATCGAGACTGGGATTTGTCACTCCGTTTGACAGAGAGGTATCTCTGGGCCCACTCGGTAGGACATCATCATAATATGCACAATGTGACCAAGGGGTTGATCACGGGATGATGTGTTATGGAACGAGTAAAGAGAATTGCCGGTAACGAGATTGAACAAGGTATCGGCATACCGACGATCGAATCTCGGGCAAGTATAATACCGCTAGACAAAGGGAATTGTATACGGGATTGATTGAGTCCTTAACATCGTGGTTCATCCGATGAGATCATCGTGGAACATGTGGGAGCCAACATGGGTATCCAGATCCCGCTGTTGGTTATTGACCGGAGAACGTCTCGGTCATGTCTGCATGGTTCCCGAACCCGTAGGGTCTACACACTTAACGTTCAATGACGCTAGGGTTATAAAGGAAGTTTGTATATGGTTACCGAATGTTGTTCGGAGTCCCGGATGAGATCCCAAACGTCACGAGGAGTTCCGGAATGGTCCGGAGGTAAAGATTTATATATGGAAAGTTGTTGTTCGGGTTCCAGGAAAAGTTCGGTTTTTTCCGGTATTGTACCGGGAAGCATCCGGAAGGTTCCGGAGGATTCCGGAGGGGTCTGGCGGTCCGGAAAATGTTCCACCACGTCCAATACAGCAGCATGGGCTGTAGGGGGGGCGCCCTAGTCTTAATGGGCCAGGGGCACCAGCCCCCCCAAGGCCCATGCGCATGGGAGAGGGGAAACCCTAAAGGGGAGGACCTCCACTTGACTTGGGAGGCACTCCTCCCCCCCTTGGCCGCCGCCCCAACCCTAGATGGGATCTAGGGGGCCGGCCCCCCTTCTCTCCCCACCTATAAATAGTGGAGGGGTGGGAGGGCAGCCGCACCAAAGTTCTGGCGCAGCCCTCCCCCTCTCCCAAGTCCTCCTCCTCTCCCGCGGTGCTTGGCGAAGCCCTGCAGGATTGCCATGCTCCTCCATCACCACCACGCCGTTGTGCTACTGCTGGATGGAGTCTTCCTCAACCTCTCCCTCTCTCCTTGCTGGATCAAGGCATGGGAGACGTCACCGGGCTGTACGTGTGTTGAACGCGGAGGTGTCGTCCGTTCGGCACTAGGATCTCCGGTGATTTGGATTACGACGAGTACGACTCCTTCAACCCCGTTCTCTTGAACGCTTCTGCTTAGCGATCTACAAGGGTATGTAGATGCACTCTCCTTCCCCTCGTTGCTAGTTTCTCCATAGATAGATCTTGGTGACTCGTAGGAAAATTTTGAATTTCTTCTACATTCCCCAACACATTGATATCATGCTTAGGAGGAGTAGATCTAAGTTTCAAAGAATCAAAATCAAGCGAGAGTCTATCCACATTCCTAGCCAAATCATCAACTTTAAGCAATTTTTCTTCAAGCAAAGCATTAAAATTCTTTTGAGAGATCATAAATTCTTTAACACTATTCTCAAAATCAGAGGGCATCTTATTAAAATTACCATAAGAATTATTGTAGGAATTTCCATAATTATTAGAGGAATTACTACAGAACGGTCTAGGATTAAAGTTTCCTCTATAAGCATTGTTACCAAAATTATTCCTACCAACAAAATTCACATCCATAGATTCATTATTATTCTCAATCAAATTAGACAAAGGCATATCATTGGGATCAATAGGAGCACTCTTAGTAGCAAACAATTTCATAAGTTCATCCATCTTTCCACTCAGAAAATTAATTTCTTCTGTAGCATGCACTTTTTTACTAGTAGATCTTTCGGTGTGCCATTGAGAATACTTAGCCATAATGTTATCAAGGAGTTTAGTGGCTTCTCCTCAGGTGATTTCCGTAAAAGTGCCTCCGGCGGCCGAATCTAAAAGATTTCTAGAAGCAAAATTCAATCTAGCATAAAAAATTTGTATGATCATCCATAAATTCAAACCATGAATAGGGCAATTGTGAATCATTAATTTCATTCTTTCCCAAGATTGGGCAACATGCTCATGATCAAGTTGTTTAAAATTCATAATATCGTTCCTAAGAGAGATGATCTTAGCGGGAGGAAAATAATTAGAGATAAAAGCATCTTTGCACTTATTCCATGAATCAATACTATTCTTAGGCAAAGACGAAAGACAAATTTTAGCACGATCTCTAAGTGAAAACGGAAATAACTTCAATTTAACAATATCATTATCCGTATCTTTCTTCTTTTGCATCTCACACAAATCAACAAAGTTGTTTAGATGGGTAGCGTCATCTTCACTAGGAAGGCCGGAGAATTGATCGTTCATAACAAGATTCAGCAAAGCAGCATTGATTTCACAAGACTCAACATCATTAAGAGGAGCAATCAAAGTGCTAAGGAAATCATTATTATGGGTATTTGAAAAGTCACACAATTTGGTATTATCTTACGCCATCGTGACAAGCAATACAACACACAAGCAAACAAAAAGGCAAGCGAAAGAGAGAGAGGCGATTGGGAAAGAGAGGGCGAATAAAACGGCAGGGGTGAAGTGGGGGAGAGGAAAACGAGAGGCAAATGGCAAATAATGTAATGCGAGGGAGATGAGTTTGTGATGGGTACTTGGTATGTATTGCCTTGAGCGAAGACCTCCCTGGCAACGGCGCCAGAAATCCTTCTTGCTACATCTTGAGCGTGCGTTGGTTTTCCTTGAAGAGGAAACGGTGATGCAGAAAAGTAGCGTAAGTATTTCCCTCAGTTTTTCAAGAACCAAGGTATCAATACAGTAGGAGGCTCCTCAAAAGTCCCATGCACCTACACAAACAAACAAGGACCTCGCAACCAACGCAAGAAAGGGGTTGTCAATCCCTTCACGGCCACTTGCGAAAGTGAGATCTGATAGAGATAATATGATAAGATAAATATTTTTGGTATTTTTATGATATAGATTGGAAAATAAAGATGCAAATAATAGTAGATGAAAACTTATATGATAAAAGATAGACCCGGGGCCATAGGTTTCACTAGTGGCTTCTCTCAAGATAGCATAAGTATTACAGTGGGTGAACAAATTACTGTCGAGCAATTGATAGAAAAGCGCATAGTTATGAGATTATCTAGGCATGATCATGTATATAGGCATCACGTCCGTGACAAGTAGACCGACTCCTGCCTGCATCTACTACTATTACTCCACACATCGACCGACTCCTGCCTGCATATAGAGTATTAAGTTCATAAAGAACAGAGTAACACATTAAGAAAGATGACATGATGTAGAGGGATAAACTCATGCAATATGATATAAACCCCATCTTTTTATCCTCGATGGCAACAATACAATACGTGCCTTGCTGCCCCTGTTGTCACTAGGAAAGGACACCAAAGATTGAACCCAAAGCTAAGCACTTCTCCCATTGCAAGAAAGATCAATCTAGTAGGCCAAACCAAACTGATAATTCGAAGAGACTTGCAAAGATAACTTAATCACACATAAAAGAATTCAGAGGAGATTCAAATATTTCTCATAGATAAACTTGATCATGAACCCACAATTCATCGGATCTCGACAAACACACCGCAAAAATCAAATAGATCGCCAAGAAGATCGATGAGAACTTTGTATTGAGATTCAAAGAGAGAGAAGAAGCCATCTAGCTAGTAACTATGGACCCGAAGGTCTATGGTAAACTACTCATAACTCATCGGAGAGGCCTTGGAGATAATGTAGAGGCCCTCCATGGTCGATTCCCCCTCCGGCGAAGCGTCGCCGAAGTCTCCAAGATGGGCTCTCATGGATACAGAAGGTTACGGCGGTGGAAATAGTTTTTCGTGGTGCTCCTGGATGTTCTCGAGGTACGTGGATATATATAGGAGGAAGAAGTAGGTTGGTGGACGCTCGAGGGCCCACGAGGGTGGGGGCGCGCCGGGCACCCTCGTGGCCGCCTCCTCTATTGCTTGACGTCCACTCCAAGTCCCCTGGATGACGTTTGTTCCAAAAAGATCGTTCTTGAAAGTTTCATTCCGTTTGGACTCCGTTTGATATTCCTTTTCTTCGAAACACGGAAATAGGCAAAAAAACAGCAATTCGGGCTGGGCCCCGGTTAGTAGGTTAGTCCCAAAAATGATATAAAAGTGTAAAGTAAAGACCATAAACATCGAAAACGGGTAATATAATAGCATGGAACAATCAAAAATTATAGATATGTTGGAGATGTATCAGCGGCCACCAGCAGAAGGTATCCAGCCAGATCTGTGTCAACCGGAGAGAAGAGAGAGAGAGAGAGAGAGAGAGAGAGAGAGATAGTTAAAGAGAGTGGACACCACGGTCTTGTTTAGATGTGGAGAAGGTGAGAGAGTGAGAAGAAGAGAACAACTCTAGCAAGCAAGTCCTGAAGTGTACTAGTGGAGTAGTAACTGTTTTTCCCACGGTAGCGATCATTATTGAATACACGCGCAACCATGTATTTTTCATTTAACATACCAGTAAAAAGATACTCGGCGAATAACCGCATTACCGCGTTCAGGTTGCACTTTGTATGGCTGACATTTGGTCCTAGACCCCACATTTAGTGGACGACTAGATGTCTCAGATTGTCATGTTACCTTCCTTTTCATGTGCAAATGCGCTCCACCGTGAGTTTACCCGGGCGTGTGCGTGTGGGAAGAGTGAAGTCCGATTTATAAAACTTGAGGTTGTAGAGCTAGTCAGAAACAAACCCTCACTTTTAAACCGAAGTACCCTATCCTCTGTAATCCCGGTCATTTTTAACCTTAAGGGCATGTGCGGTTCAAGGGGTTTTAACGGGGATTAACAGGGACTGTGGGGGATTAAGTCATGTACAAGCCAAATTCCCCTCCATTCCTCTCCAAACCCCTTGGGAGGAGGTTCAACCGAACAAGGCCTAAGACTACAGCGGGAGTAACTTAATTCCATACGGTATCATAATATGATACTCAACCTTCTCTTTCTTCATTTAATTCTAAGCCACCTCATCAAATTTGCCCACTAGTTGGCATGCATGATACTACTTATGATACTCCCATTACAACCAACTTGGTAGAATTAATATACCTAATCTAAATGCTCGCAACCCGATCTCTTTGTCCTCTTCCAGCATCCAGCTGAAGAAGAATCGTGCAAGTCACCGACAGTATTCGCCGACGTCGCCTTGGCGGTGGCCTACATGGGATACAATCGGCGGTCGCCTCCCGTGTTCTACTTCTCCTCGATGATGGCGGCGGACGGGGACGTGATGGCCATCACCTCGCCGACATCAGCATAGCTACGTCACCTCATTCACATCCATGACAGCTTCTTTCTCTGCCTGCATGGCGTGGCCACACGCGCGTCGACGGCGGATGGCACAGTCACAGACACAGGAGGCGTCGTATGACGCGGCGGCGTCGAGGGCTGCGGCGGTGCCCGTGCCGCCGTGCTCCCCGACAAGCCTGCGTGGAGCAAGTCGGCACTCTTCCTCGAGCTGTATTGGAGCGGCCAGCCGCGGAACCACACGCTAGCTTAGTGCGGCAACTACCTCTGACGGGCTAGGCAAGGTAGGTGGAGCAGCGAGCAGCCTCGCTCGTGACTGTCCGGCTCGATGGGCCACCCAGACGGCTTTTATGTCGGAGAACTGCTCTTCCCGCTCGTCGGATGCCGCCGAAAGAGTGGACAAAATGGTGGAAGGAGGAGCTTGGCCGACGTCCTACCCCTGGACGGATGTATGTGGCCGGAGTGGGTTTCTCGCATTCCACGCAGGTTTAAATGTAGGTTTTTGAATGCGGTGAGGAGGCGGCTACAGCTGGGAGTGCAGTGGGCGGCGCCCTGGCCCGGTGCGCCGCTTCAAATGGCGGACACAGTGAGAGGTCGCGTCTGCCCTGACCCCCTTGACCGTGGACCTTGACGGTGTATGTCACCTTGTGTCCAGATCTGAGATGCCACGTGTACCAGATGAATGACTCCAAGTTCGACCACTGTGATGCTAGGTGCGAGCCGCAGTACAATGTTGGAGACACCCACTCATAATTTTCCTATTCCTACGTTTTAAGTTCCTACGAAGAGAGTACTTGCTCTAAATGATGTGCCACTGCAAGAGCCGCCTACATTAATTAACCATGCTCTAAAAAGGTGGACCAGATTTAGCTATAGTATACTGTACTAGGTTAGTAGGTGACCTTGCGCTTGGTTCTTCGCCTCTTCCGGAAGTCAAACAATAATGATGGTACTACAGTAGTACTACTTTTGGCAATCTGACACCAAATGAGCTGCTGCACGTCCACTGTTTGTAAGAAAAAGTTTATCCTCGTGCTGCGATCCACCGCGCACGTGTTGGCGATGGAAGAGGGAGAAGACGTAATAAGCAAGCTTCTCGTGGTTCTGCGAGTTGACTGGACACATCAAAGTTATTTAGTGCTCTCTCCAAAAAGGGCCGACCATGTCCATGGCTACCATCTCGTCCTCCGTCACTGAGTATGTGCACTATTCACGTGCCATCGAGGAGAAAAAATATTGCGTAGTACTAGGTGCCATCGAAGTGCACGACTCACTTACGGACTGCTTATCTCCATCACTACAAAAAAAAGACACATCCGTGACATTTTGGGCCGAACAAAGTTTTTTTCTGTCATACATATGACACTTCTATGATGGTAATTGTGACAAAACCCGGTATCATCATAGATGTGGTGGGCTCCTACTTCTATGACAAAAAATCATGACAGAAATTGGGCTTGTCGTCCTGGGCATGCCGGAGACGCAGCTGCATGACATTCTTTGGGCCATCCATGACGGAAAAAACCGTGGTATAAGCGTGGGGGAGGAAAATTTTAGGGAGTTGCCGGTTACAGTGGGAGGTCGGGGGCCGAGCGATGTGCGTTTCTCTCGTACACGTGCGAGGCGTTGGCTCTAACTGAACCCGAGCGATTGCACTGCAGGCTACGTGTTACTGAACCCGAGCGATCGATCGATGGCTGTTAACTGAACTGATGGAGCGATTCCTTCGCTACTGCTG
>NC_041393.1:54939863-54991535 GCF_002162155.2 Triticum dicoccoides | reverse complement strand
CCACACCCCTCCCGATCAACAGGACCCCCGTTTCGACCGTAGGAGGTCCATTTCGTCCATTTTGCGGTACGCCACACCCCTCCGATCAACAGGACCCCCGTTTCGACCGTAGGAGATCCGTTTCCTCCGTTTTGCGGTACGCCACACCCCTCCCGATCAACAGGACCCCCGTTTCGACCGTAGGAGGTCCGTTTCCTCCGTTTTGCGGTATGCCAGGCCTCTCCCGATCAACAGGATCCCGTTACGAACGTGGCCGATCGAACACAGGGCCGTTTCCTCCATTGTGCGGTACGCCAGGCCTCGTTTCCATCGCATGTTCCATCCAAGCCCTCCCGATGAACACGACCACGCATTCCGTTCCGACCCAGCCGGTTGGCTCCCCATGAACACGACGACGACGCTGTTTCCCCGTCCCGACCCAGCCATTTACGTATGCACGAGTAGGCGTTCGAGACCCTGCCCGTATGTACATACGTGGCCGTATTTTCTTTCTTGCACCCTCGCCGATGTACGTACGTGTACATGCTACATGCGCGCCTCTACTACGACACATGTGCGCCTCTACATCGACCAGTATGTACGTACACGTTCGCTACCAGAATGACAACGCTACGTACGCTTCGACTAGGTGGGTCCCGACTGTCAGGCACTTCCTTCCATGTGAAGATGTAGCTGGTGGGTCCCAGCAGTCAGGGGGCGAATCGTTTTTTTTGCCCAGACGCACTTCCTTGCGTGCGAAGATGTAGTTGGTGGGTCCCAGCAGTTAGGGGGGCGAATCATTTTTTTGCCCGGACGCACTTCCTTGCATGCGAAGATGCAGCTGGTGGGTTGCAGCAGTCAGGGGGGCGAATCATTTTTTTTGCCCGGATGCACTTCCTTGCGTGCGAAGGTGCAGCTGGTGGGTCCCAGCAGTCAGGGGGGAAACATTTTTTTCACGAAATACAGTGGCCCGTCCGGTGGGTCCCCGCTGTCAGGTGGAGGAATAATTATTTTGCGCGTAATAAGGAGGCACATCCTTGCTGCGGCCTTGGACCCAGCTATCAGCCTCTCCACATATAGTCCACGTCCGATGGAAGTCGTTCCTTGACCATGTTGACCACGCCACGCCAAGATCACCAGGGTGGTGGACGACGGTGAGGCCTAGGAAGGGGACGACGGGGAGCCGGGGAAGATGCAGCAGTGGAAGCCCGCGCGAAGAGGAGTACGAGGGTTCATTGGTTTGGCTGCGGTGTGAGGCTGCCGTCGCTGCAGGGCCTGGCCAGCGGTGGGAATAGTAGGGGGCGGTGAGGCCTCCGCGGCAGCACATCCGGCCACGGGAAGCAGGAGCATGCGGCACGACCGGCGCTGCTTTGGGCGGCTGGAGAAAGAAGACCAGAGGTTGAAGAAGCACTACGGCCATTGGATGGACATCGTACGGTCACTGGAGCTAGAATCGTTTATATTGACTAAGTTGACAAAGCCCTCCATCCCTGTCAACTTAGTAGGTTCACAAGTCAGCCTCCCACAAAGGAGGCACTTCCGGTGGAGCTAGTAGGGGGTATTCATTTTTTATGTGCGTAATAAGGAGGCACTTCCGGTGGGTCCGAGCTAATAGTAGGGGGAACGTTTTTTCGCGAAATACGGTGGCCCGTCGGGTGGGTCCAAGCAGTCAGGGGCAAACATTTTTTTCACGAAATATTGGTGGCCTGTCCGGTGGGTCCCTACTGTCAAGTGGAGGAATAATTATTTTCCGCGTAATAAGGAGGCACTTCCTTGCGGCTGCCGTGGACCCGGCTATCAGCCTCTTCACGTACAGTATTCTTCCGATGGAATTCGGTCGTTGACCACATTGACCACGCCGCGCCGAGAGCACCACGGCGCTGGACGACGGCGAGGCCTAGGAAGGGGACGACGCGGAGACGAGGAAGACGTGGCAGTGGATGCCCACACGGAGAGCAGTACGATGGTTCACTGGTTCGGCTGCGCTGCCGTCGCCGCAGAATAACAGGGGGTGTGGGTGAGTGGAGTGGAGCGATGGCCTGGCCGGCGGTGGGAGTAGTATGGAGGCGGTGAGGCCTTCGCGGTAGCACAGTCGGTCACGGGAGGCAGGAGCAGGCGGCACGACCGACGCTGCTTTGGGCGGCTGGAGCAAGAAGACCAGAGGTTGAAGAAGCACTACGGCCGTTGGATGGACATCGTACGGTCAGTCGAGCTAGAATAATGCATATTGACTAAGTTGACAAAGCCCTTCGTCTCCGTCAACTTAATAGGCCCCGTCAACTTAGTGGACATCGTATGGGGAGTATTCTTTTTTTTGGCGTAATAAGGAGGCACTTCCTTGCGTGCAAATATATAGCTGGTGGGTCTGAGCTGTCAGCGGCAGTAACGTTTTTTCCGCGAAATATAGAGGCCCTTTCGGTGGGTCCCAGATGTCAGATGGAGGAATCATTATTTTGCGCGTAATAAGGAGGCATTTCCTTGCGTGCGGCCGTGGACCCAGCTGTTAGCCTCTCCACGTATAGTCCACTTCAGATGCATGTCGGTCGTTGACCATGTTGACCACGCCATGCCGAGAGCACCAGGGCGGTGGACGACGGCGAGGCCTAGGAAGGGAACGACACGGAGGCAGGGAAGACTCAGCAGTTGTTTCCCACGTGGAGGGGAGTACGACTGTACGAGCGTTTACTAGTTCCTTTGCCGTCGCCGGAGAATAACAGCAGGTGTGGGACTGTGGGTGAGTAGAGGGATGGCTAGGCCCGCGATGGGAGTACGGTGGGGCGGTGAGGCCTGCGCGGCAGCACAGCCGACCGCGTGGAGGAGGGAGCAGGCAGTCCCGCCGGCGCTTGTTTGAGCGGCTGCAGCAGGAAGAGCAGAGATTGAAGAAGCACGACGGCCGTTGATTGGACATCCAACAGTATACAAGCCATCTGTGGAAAGCCTCAAATCTGTGGAAAACAGCAGACAACCCATCTGCCACTATTTCAAATAGTTTACAGCCCATTTGCTAATTCTTACGGCTTTTTTGGAGCCCATATTCTTTTTGTTAGCATTACAACCCATATTGTGGCCATGGTTAAAAAATTATACGAAATTTTGCATATGTCGGTGCAGTCTGAACTGTTTTTAATCCCGAAATTTCGAGTCACATTTAGACTGATTTAAAAATAAATTTATATCAATATAAAATCCAATAAATTGTCCACGCATAAAAATCAATGCAATTTAAAATCTCGAAATGGAAAAAAGATATTTGAAACTAATTGTCGGTTTGATGTGTTTTAAAAATATACAATCCATTTCTCATTACTGATAGGCCATTTTCTCGGTGAGACGAATGAAGCTCTCCTCGTATTGAAAGATTTGTAGCCCAACGGGCCTGATAAAGCGACTTAGTTGACAAATCACAAAAAAACTTGGCTAGCCATTTTCAGAAAGAAAAAAAACTACTGGGTTGGTCCGTGGTAAACATAAAAGAAAAGGTTGTCCAGACAGGCCAGATTGTCCCGCACTGCCCAGTTGACAGCCTGCTTCCGTCTCAAAAACAAATTAGATAAATGCCACTCCAATTATGGCGATTCATAAAAATGCCACTGCAATTTCCAAACTTTGAAAAATGCCACTGCAATTTTTGCAAACTTTGAAAAATGCCACTGCAGTTTGCAAACTTTGAAAAACGCCACTCCAGACTTCGAAAAATGCCACTAGAAATGGCATGAAATGGCATTTTTCAAAGTTTGGAAATCGCAGCGGCATTTCTCGGAGGCATTTATCAAATTAACCCAAAACAGAAATAAATGGGCGAGCTGCTGGGTCCCTGGTGTCATCCGCTCATTGTGCAATTCTCTCGTTTATTGACTACGTTGATAATGGCATGGGACCTAGATGTCAGAAATCCACTAGGAGGAGCCATTTTTTTATTGGCTTGAAATAAGGAGGCACTTGCTTGCGTACTGCCATGACCTTGGCGGGTCCCTGCTGTCATCCTCTCCACGTACAATCATCTCCTGATTGTGTACGCGTCAACTTGCTAGGCCCACAAGTCAGCCTCTAAACCCATGGAGGACAAATACAACCCATTTAAAAAAATAACAGCCCATTCCATACGTTCAAACAGAAAGTTCAACATTTAGAGCAAAGTAACAGGTCTGATCAACATATAGAGTACTGAACTTCCACGTTGACAACCATCATAGCCAAGTTAACTATCTAGTCCCACTAGACAAGTACTAACTTACTCTTAGCTAACTAGACGATGCCGGCCACCATCTGTGGTACACGCTAAACGCCGGCACCGGCGTCCTGCGCCTCGCCTCGGACTTGCCAGAGGTGCGATAGGGTGCGTTGCTCGCGCATGTTGGCCCTTTCCATGTCGGATGGTCCACCGAAGCTTCGGCTTCCAAGCAGGAAACCCACTTGACGAGCTAGTAGTAAAAATTGGTGTTGCGAACGCGTGCGTGCCCGACAGCCTCCAGGGCTATTTGCCGGGCGCCGGCCTCCACGTAGTCGGCCCAGTTGCGGGCGCTCTGCTCGCGATTAGAAGCATCGGTGCGCTGCTGCTCCATGTCCCGCTGGCGGCACAAATCAGCGATACGCTGCTCCTCCGCCAGGCGGTCGTGCTCCAACAACTCCTACTCCTCCGCCATGCGGTCGCGCTCTAACAACTCCTCGATCTGTGCATTGCCATCTAAAGACAGATAGAATGCCTCCACCCTCCGTCTGCCTTCCGGTGAACAACCGAACACTAGTTCTGGCGGTGACCGCCTCCAGCGTCGCCTACCACGGACGGGCGAGGGCATGGCGGACGTGGCGAGTGACGTCGGGCCGGTGGGGGCTTATGAGGATATAGCGTGTTGGGTCACGGTGGCACCGGAGAAGGCCGGGAAACAGTACTTATAGGGGGAAGGTAGCGCGACGATCATCGGAATTCAATGCATAATGGCTTAGCGCGCCAGCTTGCCGTGGAAAACTAGGGAAACTGAAATTATGACTGTGCCGTCCCATCCCGTCTGGGTCGCACGCCGGCATGGCGGTCAAACAAGTGCACCCGAATCATCTCCCTCCTTGTCAATAATGATTCCACGGATTTAAAAAGCCCTCAACAATTAAAGCGTATCTTTTTTCACATCAGTTAGCTGCCTTAATTACGACTGGCTGCATGCAGGCACTCAGAATCGCTCGCAGGTAGTACGCGAAGCAGCATGCAACGAGTCATAGCCGAGGGCACGCATGCAGCCACTTAAATCACTGGAATTAATTAGGCTTAAACTTCTGCATGCCGTTAATTATTGCCATGCCTTGGTCTTGCTGCTTTGCTCACGGGACTAATAAACCCGGATGGAGGGAGTACCTTGGTTGGTGAGAGGTTTGAATTAAGCCCTGCAAACTGAAAAGGAGGTACTAGTACGTGTGTGATCCTCTATTTATTCGTGTAGGATCGAGTAGGTCGTTTCTTGAATTGAGCCCTGCAAACCGGAAAGGAGGTAGTACGTGCGTGATTTGCTATTTATTCGTGTAGGATCGAGTAGGTCGTTTCTTGAATTGAGCCCTGCAAAACGGAAAGGAGGTAGTACGTGCGTGATCCGCTATTTATCCGTGTAGGATCGATAGTGTAGCTTGTCAGTTTCTTCAGAGGTAGGCATTTTTATCCGTGTAGGATCTATAGTGTAGCTTGTCAGTATCTTCAGAGGTAGGCATTTTTATTCAAAAAACTGCCACTTCGCATCTTGCGTCGCAAATAAAACTGCCAGGAGCGCATTTGTAGGCTAGCTAGTGATCGATCAGTAACTTGTAAACACTGAGCGAACAGAAATAAGTAACTGTTAATGCATCTCAATGATTCACAGATCATATACAAATATGTAGCTCCAAAAGCAAAGATCAGCCACTTCGGATCTTGCGTCGCAACTAAAACTAACTAGTACGATTCCCATACATAAGATCAACATGTTCATGCATCTCAATGATTCACAGATCATATACAAATATGTAGCTCCAAAAGCAAAGATCTAGAAAAAACATCTGTTCTTCCTACTAACATGGATGCTTCTATTGGCCAACATTCAGTACAGACTGAAAGACAAATTTGTTTGTGAAGTCTACAATTCCTCTTGCAAACGTAAGTGGTTTCACCAACAGCTGGAACCATGAGAATGAACCACACATGATGGAGGAACATCCACTGCAATATGATTTGGTCTTCTTTCGATCACACCGCGAGACTATTTTCGGAATACAAACTTTAACTTAGGCAAAATGATGCCCATTGTATAATCAGACCAAAGCAATGAAGCACCAACTGTTGGCCAGTAAATAGTACAGTACTACTTTTCTGCAGTCCATGAAGTGACTATCCAATCTTTGTGTCTATTTTCAAATGGCACTGCATGCAGTGACTATACTATTCTCTTGTGCAGTTCAACCAAAATTGCGGACACTTTGTTTGTTTGCCAAATAGCAACGGGCAAACATCTCTGTCTGCACAAATATCAAGCAGCTAGTAAACATATCAAGCAGCTAGCAAACCACTAGTATTACTATCTAATGATAGTACAAAAATATTAGCAAGATAGTAGCAAACCATGTACCTTCGTAATGAACAGCTCATAGTTCCACCAATTGGATATAAAGGTTTGGAAAAAAACATGCTCCTAATGTTGAACCAGTTGGACTTTTTGTGCAGCTCCGCTAAAATCGAGCATCCCTGTTTGCATAGATATTGAAAGTGTGATTACTATAAAAGTGGCACTAGTTGAAGCATAGACTCACAAATATAAGCATTCCAATTTCTTAATGGGAAAAGGTAGCAAGACTGTTTCTAACAACCTGTTTGAAGGAATAAATAAAGCAACAGCGGCTGATGTCAGGAAGGCATACATAGTTTTTTCTGAAAAACAGAGCCATTCCTGACCTTTCCTCTTCTTTTAAGCAAATTTTGTGTAGTTCTACTAAAATAAAATGCCATCACCGCCTTGAAAATTCAGTAACACTGTACAAAAGGAAATGACTTAACATTACATCATGATGTCAGGTATGTAGTCGACAGGCATTAGAGACAAACATACGGACCTCCTCCGATAACATAATGAACATTAATTTTAACAAAGGTGTGACTAGCTTTACCGGGATAATTTGAGTGAACTCTACACCATTCGAATACTACAAATATACACTAATCGAGTGGCTAGTGCAACAGTAGAGTAGTTAGTTTATTATAGGGTATAGTACAATGGTTTTACTAAACAGATTTCAATAAACTCTAGCACTGGAAGGTTTCTATAAGAATTAACAATACAAAATGTAAAGGTAACAAGTTTCAGCATTGGTATACTAGTGGCATTAGACAAAATGTAAAGGTAAAAATACATCCACAATCAACAGCTAACCCTGAAATAATCCAATGACATTAAATGGCATTGCTTAAATTTATCGGTGGCATTAGACTGAGAGCGGCATTAGTTAAATGTGGCTTCACTTTAGCAGTAGCATTGCTTGACTTGACTGCTAGCGTTATACTAACAGCAAAAAAATGGCAATAAGAGCATGGGAGGCCCATTCGGACAGTGGGCGCACTAGTACGATGTACCTCCATGGACGCAGAGTGCTGAGGGAGGTATGGTTGCCCAGAGCAACAAATATCCAGGCAGCATATGTGGATTACATCCCATTTTTGTTCTCTTTAGCCACCTTTTTCCTATGTGAGGACAACAAACCGATCGACCTGGTCATTCTCTATTGCGTTGTCATGCCTTTCTACCCTTCTTCAACCAAGAGACACGAGACTCGTTCCTTAGCTACTTTTTTTCGAAACAGAGGCTCCTTAGCTACTGATTTTCCCCTTTTCAACCTAGATGCGGGTTCGATGCCTACTTTCTTGGACAGTACAGTCTCCCTTCCTTTCCTTATTCAACCCAGACATGGATTAGTCTGCATGAAGTAGGGTTTCCTTTAATAGTGCAAATTATGGTTTTCGTCTGCGTGGCCAGCAGAGCAGAGGATAGCAAATTGGGAAGATGGTGGAGTGGAAAAAAGATCCACATGCAATGACGTGGCAGATGGGGCAATAGAACAAGGGTATGATTCGAAAAGAGGTAGCATACCTGAGGGTCGGCGGGAAGTGGCTTCGCTCGTGGTCGTCGTCCTCCGCACACACTATGGCAGCGAGCTTGGGGGCGGAGGCCATCCCGTGCAGGCGCTAGGTCTGAGAGGACGGCCTTGTCGTCAGTGCGTGACCTCGCTCACCGACGACGAGTGCGTCAATGCTGCACGTCCTTTTCTTCCCCGGCGGATCTATGACCACAGGTTTGGAGGGAGAGAGGGGGCGTCTTTTTTAGATCTGGAGAGAGGGTGGTAGTGTGAGAAGCAAGTGGGCAGCTCTTGGCAAGAAAGCGCTGAAGCTCCAGCCTATATATCTTTTTTATACTACTAGTACTGGAGGTGGAGTAGTGGTAGAGTAGTTTATATTTTCTCCGTGTACAGTACCAGTTAGTCGTGCTTCAAAACTGAACGGCACACCATTAAAAAAATAAAGGTCGATAACTAATGCGACACCTCGGGCCAACACGGCCAGATCGCATTTTGCACGAGAAATTACACACCATGTTTCATTGACATGTGGTCCCGTTTCAACATATCAGTGAGACGACGGCGAGTAGTAGGAGTATTTCCGAAGGGACGTGTAGGCCGGGGCGCCTCTTCATGAACCGTGGCAAATTGGCAACCGTCCATTGACTCTTCGCCTTTCCCTCTCGATTTGGAACTGCTGTCGCACGCTCTTCCTCTCCCTCCTCCATTTTCCTTTAGCCCTTCACCCTTTCTTCTGCCATTGTTCGATCGTCTTCTCCATGGAGGGAACAGGCCGGAAACGACCCTGTTATTCTTGCCCCGATCTGAAAGATGACGTGGTGGAGGAACTCATTGATCAATGCGATGTCATCACCTCGGCTAGCATGGCATGTTCGTTCAAGCCCATTCTCGACTCAACTAATAACATCGTTACAAGGAACCCAAGAGTCAAGGAGCGGTTTGATCTCCCCTATCTTCTTCACCGTGACCCTGATGATTGGCGCCGGCACGACGAAGGCCTCGCCCTGTGCAAGTTGATGCCGCTTGATAATGATACGTATGATGTTAAGATGCCATCGCTTGAGGGCAAGACTTGGGCAGGCGCAAATGGAGATTGGGTTGTTTACATTGGGTCCAACTGCGAGTGGGAACTTGTGAATGTGTACACTCGTGACCGGGTTCCACTTCCAAAAATCTCAGCAGACTGCCCAGAGGTTGAGCACACCGGTATTGTACGCACGTTCAAATACGATCATGGTGAATGTCTTCTATAGAAGATAGCAATTTGTGGAGTTCCCAACCGCTCTTGGAATTACAGCAACTATGAAGTTGTTGCTATCTTCGACAAGCTTGTTGCCGTCCTTGGTGGTTTGACTTGATGGATATTGCTCAAAATTCAGTTTCTGTACACGGATGAGTACTGTGATGCAATTGAATACGAGGGCCTTGTGTTTGCTGCCACCACTCGTGGCACTGTTTTTGCATGGAATCCTTATAGTTTCAGTACGTTTGTCTTCCACCATAATTATAATTGTTTCATCCACATGCATGCGGGTTAGCAAGTTTCCCTTTACTAATTAACCTTCTTCTTGTGTTTCTAAGGTCCTGTGAACATTCCACCACCCATACTTGAAAATTTTTATAACCAAGGGGGAGATGACGATGGTGATGATCACAAGCATGAGGATGAGCAGCGCCCATATACTTTGTGGCGCCTGGCAACTAATTCCGATGGATCACCTCTTCTTGTGTGTATACAGCCCACTGATGATGTTACTGCTAAGGAAGCAGGTGTAGTCTCCCATGGTCGCACTCTCCGGACCTATTCCAACACCCGTTGCATGGTATTCGGGATGGATACTAGTGTGCTAGCGCCAACTCCTTCTCCCTGGTATAGAATTGATAGTCTTGGAGAAAACTCGCTCTTCCTTGGACAAAACTATCCAATGATGGTGAAAGGCTATCCAACTGCTGTTGACACAACGTTACTACCATTTATGAGAAGCAACTGTGTCTATACCTCGGACATTTGGGTGGTTCCCTACCCTGGTACTGATATAGTAGGCCGCTTTAGCCTGGATGATCAGTCCTGTGTCGGTCTCCAGATCCACAATGGATTGCCCGTCCCAGAGAATCACTTGTGGTTCAAAGCAAGCGTTTCCAACGCCGAGGAATGGTTGAGTTGAAGTTCATTTCATTACTTGTTATTTGTTGCGTGGTGAAAACTTTAGTATTTATAATGTATCCTCGTTGTCGATCGATGTGGGTTGATGACCTGCTGTATGTAATAAAATGATATGCCTATGATAAACTTACTAAATTTATGAATGGCTTTTAAGTCGCTTCTGTGAGTGAGTGGTGCGACGAGGCAAAAAAATATTTTCCGAATACATAATTGTACGTGCATTGCAACAGGTTATCGGATGAGGCCAATCAACAATAGTAGTACACTATTTGTACTAGCTTCACATGCTTCGCTCGTTGTGCGGGTGTTTTTACTGTAGCCATATTGTACTACGTAACCAGCACCTCGAATCCTCGATACTAGTAGTACTATATAGTAAGTAGTAGGAGTAGTAGGGTGGCATGGGCCAGAACAAGCATTCACGTCCAGGAGTACGGCACACGCCACCAGCACGACTTCCATCTAACACCATATTTCTTGGAGTCCGTGCTAGAGCAATCTCTTCAAACCTCATCGTTTCTCTAACTCAGCCATCGCGCGGCGGGCGAGGTGGGGGTTTGCCGATAGTCGGTTTCCTTAACTGTGGTCCCACTTGTAAGGCCAACTGCAACGCACGACCCCAAACGCGGACCTCCGTTTTGCACGAACTCCAACGATAATTTTGACTAGAAAAGCAAGACCAAAGAAAACAAGAACTACAAGAATACATTTTACTACTCCTGTAAGTTGAATTAGTGCCTTCTCGATGCATTCAATGTTGATCTGCAGAGGCTCGATCTTGCATGCTTCTTTCTTCTTTGAGTGTAAAGAAGTAGACGTTGCTTCCTCGCAACTAGTCTCATGTCTAGTATCTATTCTAGTACTCCCTCCAGTCCGTTTTTCTCTGCGTCTAAGCAGCAACACGCATACCAAGTAGGAGTATCAACAAGTGCACTAATCTCATCTATAGCCTCTGTGCTAGCTAAAAGTGATAGAACATCTACTAAATTGCGCTCTATCAATATATGGATGTACTCTTCTTCCCAATACAAAAACTTGCATCCATTCTACTCCCTCCGTTTCACAATACATGCCTTCTATTTGATAATATATATATATATATATATATATATATATATATATATATATGTGTGTGTGTGTGTGTATCTAGACATGTTTTAGTATATAGGTACATCCATTTTTGGACAAATGGAAGTCAAGTATTTTGGAACGGAGGGAGTACACAATAAAAAATTTAAGTTAGCACAACTAGTCTAATCCGAAAGCACAACCGAAGATTTGGTCGGGTTCTTCCTCCTTTTGCCGACACGTGGGACATCCAGCATCCAGGTCGTGTCATGAAAGAAAATAGAGTGGTAGTTGAAGCCACGAGATGTGCATCTTGGGTTAAACTCTAAATAGAATCTTACTACTCTTGAGTAACTCCAAAAGCGGCCACCGAAGATCTTTCTTGGATTTGTTTTTCATCACCAGCATGTCAAGGTGAAAGATGTGCATGTTTAGTGGGTCCACTTCCGTTTTCACTGACATGCGGGACCGCATGTGAGCAAACAGACGATGGGCTCCGCGTGTCCGCTGGCTGGCTGAGAAGAGAGATAGAGGAGGGCTGAGCATAGACTGCAGGAAATTTGTTCTACATACCTCAATATAGGCTCGATATAGTGGGCTGGCATCGGCCATAACTAGCATTCACGCCTAGCAGTACGGTACACGCCACCAACACGAGTCCCATCCGACACCAATTTTCTTGGAGTCCGTGCTATAACCATCTCTTCTCCCTCCTGTTTTCTCAGCCATCACGCGATGGGCGGTGTGGGGGTTTGTCGATAGTCGGTTTGCTCAATTGTGGTCCCACTTGTAAGTGAAAATGCAACACCGCACACATTGCCGCTTGAGCGGCGTGCCGGACCAACCGTGTGGGGGTGCGACGCAAACACGGGAGGCTTTTCCTTTTGAACTCGTAACTTGTAAAATTTGGTTCTGATCCATGGCGCAATTGATAGATAGAAAATAACCATTTTGCCTAGAGTAATGAGAAGTTTGGTTCTGGCGCCGTTCATGCATGGAGTACATATGAAAATTATGAAGTTGATGGAAAGGTAAGATAATTATGGTAGTATCATATACTACTACATGGATTTGACGGAAAGATAAAAATACATACAGATCCATCAACGACATCCTCACGCCCTAGTGCGCCGGGTAAAAATACATACGGATCCATCAACGACATCCTCACGCCCTAGTGCGCCTGGTCACCAACCGACGTGTGAGGAGCAGCGGCGTTGGCGGCGAGCTCAACGTGCTTCTGAACAGTGCCGTCCAAGGTTGCCCTGCGGTCCAAGAAGGCCATCGTCCTATCGTCCTCCTCTTGCATGTAGTAGTCCTTGTGGACGATTTGCACGTAGACATGGGTGATTATGTCGATGGTGTCTTGCTGCGCCAGGCGCTGCGCGGCGAGGGCGACCTCTAGGTGGACATTCTCCGGCGTGACGGCGGGCAGTCGCAGGGCCACCAGTGCATCGAAGAGGTTGTCACCATAGTGGCCGTTGAGGGTGGCGGACATCGCAGAGCCTGGGCGCGTCGGCTGGAGGCTTACGTCAAAGTCGTCCGCGAGCTTCTTGACGATGGTGAACTTGTCGAGGAAACCGACGAGGACCTCGTCGAACAAGGAGATGAAGCTGTCGTCCAAGCGGCCCCTCGCTCTGGCGGCCTCAAGCAATACTACCTGGAGACGTTCCTCGTTGCCGGGCCGCAGGCTGGCGTCGTGGACCATCTGGCACAGCCAGCTGATGCTCGCGCTCATCGCCTCCATGGATCAACTGATCTTGCGATTCAAGTGATCACTCTTACCCTTGGTTAGCATGCGTAGGTGCGTAGGATTTCGTGCTACTCCTCGGCCCTCTACTGCACCTGCCTTTGGTTGTATGATAGGTGGGCCAGCCACCCCCTGGGCCCACGTGTCATTCACCCAAAGGCAGATGTCGTAAAACAATGAAGCTACGTCCCCCTCTGTGTCGGTGTAGTATAGTCATCTCACCGGACCTCTAGTTGGGGCCAAACAAGAGAAGTTTGATGTTTACTGGTTTATTGGTCCCCTTTGCATTTTGCGCCAAGTTTTGACCTTTGATTTAACTAATAAAATGTTAATGCATGTAAACAAAAATGTTGTGTAAGTCACATTACGAAAACCAAATAATCCCAAAACACTAGGCACTGTGCATTAACTCCCTCCTTGTTTTTTATTTCGTGACATATCAACCAATGAGAGATGTGGGCCTTGCATGCTTTCAATGACTTGAGACTACCAAACATGACATGTAGGGGCTGTTTGGTTCTAGGCCTAGCATTGCCACACTTTGCCACACATTTTTGCCAAGCTTGCCTAAGGTTAATTCATCAAAATGAGAGCCACAAGTTGGCAAGCCTAAGAGAATCTTGCCACATTTTTTATGTGTATGCCATGTGGGGCCCAAGTGGGGCTTGCCTAACATGTGGCTTGAACCAAACACTCACCTAAGTTGGTCAAACTTGCCTACTTTAGGTGTGGCAATCTTTGGCAAAGTTAGTCACAAACCAAACAGGCCCGCAGTGTTTAGTTCATTGCATGTAATCCTATTAGTAGTTAGAAAAAAAACACTAAGTTCTCTCGCCGATAGGAATAAAACACCATGTATTTATTTACAGAGGGAGTAGTACATTTTTTGTGACATGCATTACTACTAGATATTGCTAGTCAAATACTAAAATCCAGATGGACGTGGTAGTACTCCTAAATCCATATGGTGGTGCTACTAGTACAAGCATTGTACTACCCGTTGGTAAATTATTACGTGTTGCTCCTCACACTAAAGTGACAAGACCCTGCACCGGAGATGACACCTGAGTATAGGCGCCGTGTTCGCCATACCATAGTCAGCCTCACCGTCTGCAGTCACTATCATCATGGCTGTAGAGCTAGCCTACTTACAACTAGCCCTGTTTGACATAATTTCCCGTGCGTAGATGCCCGTCCATTGCACGGAACTCCAAGATTGGGGGTGGACGGCGGCAGCGGCCATCGCGCCAGATTTTTCCACCGCCTTCTAGATGTGGTGGGGAGGAGATAAGGCTGATTGTGAGAGACAAGGAGTTGTTTGTAAATAGGGAACAAGTACGGGCATCTTTTTGCAAAAATGGAGAAGCTTGGTTTGTATGCATCAGATCTAGATCCGACGGCTATTGGTGAAAGATGGGAGGCACAACATCATCACCAACTCAGGACCTGTTCGATTCGCAGGATTTTGAAAATGCAGGAATAGGACACGGCAATATTACAAGTTTCAAACTGATATTACAAATGTTAGGAGTAATGCTGCACCTAGGAAGAGGGAATTACTAGGAAGTTTACGTAAGAACTTCTGTTACTTTAGGTGGATGCAGCATTATCATACAAACTAAAATACACCACCCTGACAAGTTACTAATGGGCAAATAAGTTTTCAAGTCTCTGGCCACTTGATGTTTCAAAAACAAATTCAGCTTCCGCGGAGACTTTGTAATTTAGACTTAGACGCTTGCGGTGATCAGCACGGAATTCATTATTGCACCAGAGAATGCCAAACCTCATTACCTTGAGCACACTTGCCTCCAGAACAAAGAACCTAGACAATTTAATCTTAGATGTGCTGCCTCGGTAGTCGATCAAATCAATTTCTGTAAGATGGAGATCAAGGCATTCGATGAGATTGTTATAGTGCAGCACATTTTTCACTTTCGGGTCCTTTTTATCTGCAAAAGAAGAGAACATATTAGAGCAGCTGGCTGCATAAGATTGCCGTGTCATCAAGAGGTACCAATATCATTCGCTCATACGATAGGGTTGGCTGGCTAGTGATATTTTTTCACTCTCTCTCTCTCTCTCTCTCTCTCTCTCTCTCTCTCTCTCTCTCTTTCTGTTTCCTCTCATTTAACTAGGAGCACGTGAAGAGCTTGGGCATTTGTTACCTTCCACTATGTGGCCGATGCCATATTTTGCAAAAGTATGCCACATAATACGCATCAATGTCAAATCAAAAGATTTTGGCACCGCTCTCGCGATGTGAGAGAGTTGGCACCGCTGTGCACACAGACCCACATGTATAAACAAATCCATCAAACCAACTACACCAACCTCTCACTCTCCCAAACAAGTGTTTTTTTATTGCCTCAGTCCTCTCTCTCTCCCACGCAGTGTTTTTTCATTGCGTGAGTTAATTTGGCACCAGAGCAAAGTAGGTGATCCAGATTGGGGCACCAGGTAAGCAATGGAGGGGCATCGATGCCAAATGCATCACAAGTGAATTTGGCACATGTTTTGGCTTACATAGCCCACTTTTGTACTCCCTCCGTTCCAAAATTCTTGTCTTAAATTTGTCTAAATATGGATGTATCTATTTACATTTTAGTGTTAGATACATCCGTATCTAAACAAATGTAAGACAAGAATTTTGGGACAGAGGGAATACTACCTCGTATTTAGTATAAAATTTTGACCATAGATTTACCTAAGAAAATGCCAAAGCATGTCACGAAAAATTACACCATTTGAATGTTCAAATACGAATCCAACGATATAGTTCTTAGTGGCATGCGTTAACATTTTGTCAGTTAAATCTATGGTCAAATTTTGATACTACAAAATTGGAAGAGTAAACCAGGACGGAGGTAGTACTTGCTCTTAGGGTAACCATAGAGTTACTCGAGTAGTCTAAGTTACTTTCCCAGTATCCCATGCTAGATTCAGGGGGAGCAAGACATCTAAGGGAAAGAAATCATTCAAATTCATTGCATATCTTTACTCTTGGGGACATGTCTAATCCAATGTGGTACTTAGTACTCACTCTCTACATGTCATCCCAGTCTTGGTATTCTTATGGTTTCTTCTGTTAGCCCTGGTTAGTGGATGTACCTATGTTATCTAACCTTGTTTGTGCAGGTTCATTCCATCCTAAGCCAACTCAAGACTACAAGGTAAGTATATGCATCATAATCATGTGTATGAGGAATTCTTGTTGATGTACATACTGTTTGCAAGAAGGACTCATGAGCATGAAGGTATTTTCTTTAATATTCTTTGCTCTGATGCATATGGCCAAGATACATGTAACACATTGCTTACTCTGCCATGGTTATGCTCTCACATGCTTCTATATTCTATATTTCACATGATTGCATACATGTAGGGGGAGCCTATGCTTGTTACATGTCTTTCCAAAGCTTTACTTGCTATTCTTTATATCCTTATCCAAAAGCTTTGATGTATGTTGTCGTCAATTACCAAAAAGGGGGAGATTGAAAGCACAAGTGCTCCCTAGGTGGTTTTGGTAATTAATGTCAACACATCTCTTGTTGGACTAACACTTGTATCTAGTCTATTTCAGACAAGTTCAACAATGAAGTGGCATGGACTAAAGGATGTGGAACTCCTTCAAGATGCTAAGGACAAGGGATTGGCTAAAGCTTCAAGCTCAAGACTCTTCATTTTACATTACAGTGATCCAAGATCACATTGAGTCTATAGGAAAAGCCAATACTATCAAGGAGGGATGAGGTGTTGCTTAATGAGCCTCTTGCTTCATGTGCTTAGTGATATGCTCCAAAACCCTCAACTACTTTCTCACATCCACATATGACCTAAACCTAAAGCCAGAATCGGTGATCCGGCACCATCGAGTTCAGATGTCATAGCCACTGCCACAAACCCTAGGCAAATCGGTCTCACCGATAGGGATCTCGGTCTCACCGAGATGGGATTGTAATCTCTCTGTGTATGTCCATTATCAAAATCGGTCTTAACAAGTTTGAGCAATCGGTACTATCGAGATAACAATGCAAACTCTCTGGTTAACTTATTACCAAAATCGGTCCCACTGAGTTTGAGTAATCGGTCCCACCGAGTTTGCGTGACCAACTCTCTGGTTAGCTAATTACCAAAATTGGTCTCACCGAGTTTGTGCAATCGGTCTCATCGAGATTATGTTATGCCCTAACCCTAACCATATTGGTCCTACCGAGTTGCATTTCGGTCCCACCGAAAATCCTAATGGTCACTAGGTTTACTAAATCGGTCTGACCGAGTTTGTTGATTTGGTCCCACCGAGATTGGTAAATGGTGTGTAACGGTTAGATTTTGTGTGGAGGCTATATATACCCCTCCACCTCCTCTTCATTCGTGGAGAGAGCCATCAGAACAAACCTACACTTCCAACTTATCAGTTCTGAGAGAGAACTACCTACTCATGTGTTGTGGCCAAGATATTCCATTCCTACCATATGAATCTTTATCTCTAGCCTTTACCAAGTTGCTTTCCACTCAAATCTTCTTTCCACCAGATCCAAATCATATGAGAGAGAGTTGAGTGTTGGGGAGACTATCATTTGAAGCACAAGAGCAAGGAGTTCATCATCAACGCACCATTTGTTACTTCTTGGAGAGTGGTGTCTCCTAGATTGGCTAGGTGTCACTTGGGAGCCTCCGACAAAGATTGTGGAGTTGAATCAAGGAGTTTGTAAGGGCAAGGAGATTGCCTACTTCATGAAGATCTACCGCTAGTGAGGCAAGTCCTTCGTGGGCGACGGCCATGGTGGGATAGACAAGGTTGCTTCTTCGTGGACCCTTCTTGGGTGGAGCCCTCCGTGGACTCGCGAAACCGTCACCCTTCGTGGGTTGAAGTCTCCATCAACGTGGACGTACGATAGCACCACCTATCGGAACCACGCCAAAAACATCCGTGTCTCCAATTGCGTTTGAATCCTCCAAAACCCTTCCCTTTACATTCTTGCAAGTTGCATGCTTTACTTTCCTCTGCTCATATACTCTTTGCATGCTTGCTTGCTATGTGTTGTGAATGTTAAACTTGTGCCTAAACTCCACTTAAACCTAAATTTGCTAAAAACTACAACTTTGGTACTTAGTGTCTAATCACCCCCCCCCCTCTAGACACCTCTTCTCAAGGTCCTACAAGTGGTATCAGAGCATTGGTCTCCATTGCCTTGGTTTAATCACCATTGGAGGAAGATGGATGAGTCTACTTTGGGGAGTCTTAGACATAGAGTGCCTATTCTTGATAGAGAGTACTTTCATGAGTGGAAAAATGAGATGCTTGTAATTTTCAATCAATATAATTTGAACAAGTACATTGCTAGTCCTTGTGCACCATATGTTGATCCTATGCATCCTACCCTTGATGAGTCGATTGACATGATTAGAAATGTTAGAACTGTTAATCTTATCACTAGAGGCTTGCCTAGAAACTTGATTATAAAACTGCCTACTCTTGAGTGTGCCTACACTATATGGAAATTTCTTGAGGAACGATTTCCTGATTATTCTTTGAAAAATCTTGATGAAATTCTTCATAAGTCTATTGCCTTGACTAAGATGAATTCCAATGATCCTATGTTTGGTGATCGTCTATTTGAACTTACTAATCTTATGCGTGCCAAAGGAAATATTGGAATTATTAGCGATATTATTTCCGAAGCTACTAGAATTCATAAGCAAGATTATTGTCAAACTCATACTAATGAATCACTCTCACTAGGAATTGATCCACCACAAGACGATGTTGAACATGGATACTATGATGAGGATGATGATGATGACTTTGATCTTGATGATGCAATGAGACATTTTGGTCTTATGGAAAATCTTCAGGGATATATGGCAGGAGGAAAGGAATGGGTCCTTGACAGTGGATGTACCGATCACATGACTGGAGATAAAGACATGTTTTGTGAGCTTGCTGAAAATGATAGTCCTCGAAAGTATGTCACTTTCGGTGACAACTCAAAGGGTAAGGTGGTTGGCCTCGGTAAGGTCGCCATCTCACATGATAGCTCCATTCAGAATGTTATGCTCGTTGAATCTCTTGGCTACAACATACTTTCAGTATCTAGACTTGCTGATTTCGGTTTCAATGTCCTATTTACTGAAGTAGATTGCCAAGTATTTCGTAGAGACAATCATAAAATGGTCTTTACCGGCATACGTAGAGGTGATCTATACATTGTTGATTTCACTAAAAAGGCTCAACCTAAAACTTGCTTCATTTCTAAATCCTCAAAAGGATGGTTATGGCATAGACGACTAGGTCACGTTGGCATGAGAAACCTTGACAAGCTTACTAAAGGGAATCATATCCTTGGTGTTACCGATGTAATTTTTGATAAGGATAGACTTTGCAGTGCTTGTCAAGCAGGTAAACAGGTTGGAGGAAGGCATCCCGTGAAGAACATCATGACCACAAGGAGGCCACTTGAGCTACTTCACATGGATCTTTTTGGTCCCAACTCTTACAAGAGTCTCGGTGGAAATTCTTTTGGTCTAGTTATAGTTGATGATTTTTCAAGATTTACGTGGGTGTTCTTTATCGATGATAAATCGCAGGTCCAAAAGATCTTCAAAAACTTCGCTAGGAAGGCCCAAAATCAGTTTGAAGTGAAAATCAAGAAGGTTCGCAGCGACAACGGAACGGAGTTCAAGAACGCAAATGTGGACACCTTTCTTGACGAAGAAGGGATTTCACATGAGTTCTCGGCTACGTAGACACCTCAACAAAATGGAGTTGTTGAGAGGAAGAACCAGATGCTCATCGAAATGGAGAGAACGATGCTTGATGAGTACATGACACTGAAGCACTTTTGGGCAGAAGCGGTTGAGACAGCTTGTCATGCAACAAATCGCTTGTATCTTCACAAGCTACTCGGCAATACGGCATACGAGCTCCTCACCGGTAACAAACCCCAAGTTGGATACTTTCGAGTATTCGGCCCAAAGTTCTACATTCTTGATAAGCATCGTCGTTCTAAATTTGCTCCTAAGTCTCATGAAGGTTTCCAACTAGGTTATGGCTCAAACTCTCACACATACCGTGTCTACAACAATTTCACCCGAAAGGTTGAAGAGACGGTATATGTGAAGTTTGATGAATCTAACGGCTCACAAGTGTTGGAAATATGCCCTAGAGGCAATAATAAATTAGTTATTATTATATTTCCTTGTTCATGATAATCGTTTATTATCCATGTTATAATTGTATTGATAGGAAACTCAGATACATGTGTGGGTACATAGACAACACCATGTCCCTAGTAAGCCTCTAGCTGACTAGCTCGTTGATCAATAGATGGTTACGGTTTCCTGACCATGGACATTGGATGTCATTGATAAGGGGATCACATCATTAAGAGAATGATGTGATGGACAAGACCCAATCCTAAGCCTAGCACAAAGATCATGTAGTTCGTATGCTAAAGCTTTTCTAATGTCAAGTATCATTTCCTTAGACCATGAGATTGTGCAACTCCCGGATACCGTAGGAATGCTTTGGGTGTACCAAACGTCACAATGTAACTGGGTGGCTATAAAGGTGCACTACGGGTATCTCCGAAAGTGTCTGTTGGGTTGGCACGAACCGAGACTGGGATTTGTCACTCTGTGTAACGGAGAGGTATCTCTGGGCCCACTCGGTAGGACATCATCATAATGTGCACAATGTGACCAAGGGGTTGATCACGGGATGATGTGTTGCGGAACGAGTAAAGAGACTTGCCGGTAATGAGATTGAACAAGGTATCGGCATACCGACGATCGAATCTCGGGCAAGTACAATACCGCTAGACAAAGGGAATTGTATACGTGATTGATTGAGTCCTTGACATCGTGGTTCATCCGATGAGATCATCGTGGAACATATGGGAGCCAACATGGGTATCCAGATCCCGCTGTTGGTTATTGGCCGGAGAACGTCTCGGTCACGTCTGCATGGTTCCCAAACAAGTAGGGTCTACACACTTAAGGTTCGATGATGCTAGGGTTATAAAGGAAGTTTGTATGTGGTTACCGAATGTTGTTCGGAGTCCCGGATGAGATCCCTGACGTCACGAGGAGTTCCGGAATGGTCCAGAGGTAAAGATTTATATATGGGAGGTCCTGTTTTGGGCACCGGAAAAGTTTTGGATGTTATCGGTAACGTACCGGGACCACCGGGAGGGTCCCGGGGGTCCACCAAGTGGGGCCACCGGCCCCAGAGGGCTGCATGGGCCATGTGTGGGAGGGGACCAGCCCCAGGTGGGCTGGTGCGCCCCTCCCCCCCCCCCCCCACAAGGGCCCAAGGCGCCTAGGGTTTGGGGAGGGGGCGCCTCCACCATACTTGGGGGGCAAGTTTCCCCTCTCCCCCCTTGGCCGCCACCCTAGATGGGTTTTTGGGGCAGCCGCACCCCTTGGGGTGGGAACCCTATGGGGGGCGCAGCACCCTCCCTCTCCCCTATATATACTTGAGGTTTTGGAGCTGCCATACACAAGAGTTTCCACCTCTCCCTGGCGCAGCCCTACCTCTCTTTCTCCTCCTCTCCCGCGGTGCTTGGCGAAGCCCTGCAGGATTGCCACGCTCCTCCATCACCACCACGCCGTTGTGCTGCTGCTGGATGGAGTCTTCCTCAACCTCTCCCTCTCTCCTTGCTGGATCAAGGCATGGGAGACGTCACCGGGCTGTACGTGTGTTGAACGCGGAGGTGCCGTCCATTCGGCACTAGGATCTCCAGTGATTTGGATCACGACGAGTACGACTCCTTCAACCCCGTTCTCTTGAACGCTTCGGCTTAGCGATCTACAAGGTTATGTAGATGCACTCTCCTTCCCCTCGTTGCTAGTCTCTCCATAGATAGATCTTGGTGACTCATAGGAAAATTTTGAATTTCTGCTACGTTCCCCAACAGTGGCATCATGAGCTAGGTCTATTGCGTAGATTCTATGCACGAGTAGAATACAAAGTAGTTGTGGACGTTGATTTTGTTCAATATGCTTACCGTTACTAGTCCAATCTTGATTCGGCGGCATTGTGTGATGAAGCGGCCCGGACCGACCTTACACGTACACTTACGTGAGACAGGTTCCACCGACTGACATGCACTTGTTGCATAAGGTGGCTAGCGGGTGCCAGCCTCTCCCACTTTAGTCGGATCGGATTCGATGAAAAGGGTCCTTATGAAGGGTAAATAGCAATTTTCATATCACGTTGTGGCTTTTGTGTAGGTAAGAAACGTTCTTGCTAGAAACCCATAGCACCCACGTAAAACATGCAAACAGCAATTAGAGGACGTCTAACTTGTTTTTGCAGGGTATGCTATGTGATGTGATATGGCCAAGAAGAATGTGATGAATGATATGTGATGTATGAGATTGATCATGTTCTTGTAATAGGAATCACGACTTGCATGTCGATGAGTATGACAACCGGCAGGAGCCATAGGAGTTGTATTTATTTATTGTATGACTTGCGTGTCATTGAACAACGCCATGCAATTACTTTACTTTATTGCTAACCGGTAGCCATAGTAGTAGGAGTAATAAGTTGGCGAGACAACTTCATGGAGACACGATGATGGAGATCATGGTGTCATGCCGGTGACGATGATGATCATGGAGCCCCTAAGATGGAGATCAAAAGGAGCAAAATGATATTGGCCATATCATGTCACTTTTTCTGATTGCATGTGATGTTTATCATGTTTATGCATCTTATTTTCTTAGAACGACGGTAGTAAATAAGATGATCCCTCATTAAAATTTCAAGAAAGTGTTCCCCCTAACTGTGCACTGTTGCGAAAATTCGTCGTTTCGAAGCACCACGTGATGATCGGGTGTGATAGATTCTAATGTTCACATACAACGGGTGTAAGCCAAATTTACACACGCAAACACTTAGGTTGACTTGATGAGCCTAGCATGTACAAACATGGCCTCGGAACACAAGAGACCAAAAGGTCGAGCATGAGTCGTACGGTAGATACGATCAACATGAAGATGTTCACCGATGATGACTAGTCCGTCTCACGTGATGATCGGACACGGCCTAGTTGACTCGGATCATGTAATCACTTATATGACTAGAGGGATGTCTATCTGAGTGGGAGTTCATAAGATGAACTTAATTATCCTGAACATAGTCAAAAGATTCTTGCAAATTGTGTCGTAGCTCGCGCTTTAGTTCTACTGTTTTAGATATGTTCCCAGAGAAAATTTAGTTGAAAGTTGATAGTAGCAATTATGCGGACTGGGTCCATAAACTGAGGATTGTCCTTGTTGCTTCGTAGAAGGCTTATGTCTTTAATGCACCGCTCGGTGTGCTGAACCTCGAACGTCGTCTGTGGATGTTGCGAACATTTGACATACACGTTTTTGATAACTACGTGATAGTTCAGTTAAACGGTTTAGAGTTGAGGCACCAAAGACGATTTCGAAACATCACGGAACATATGAGATGTTTCGAGGGCTGAAATTGGGATTTCAGGCTCGTGCCCACGTCAAGAGGTATAAGACCTCCGACAATTTTCTTATCCTGCAAACTAAGGGAGAAAAGCTCAATCGTTGAGTTTGTGCTCAGATTGTTTGAGTGCAACAATCACTTGAAACGAGTGGGAGTTGATCTTCCAAAGATAGTGATGTTTCTCCAAAGTCATTGCCACCAAGCTGCTAGAGCTTCGTGATGAACTATAACAAATCAGGGATAGATATGATGATCCTTGAGATATTCGCGATGTTTGACACCGCGAAAGTAGGAATCAAGAAGGAGCATCAATTGTTGATGGTTGGTGAAACCACTAGTTTCAAGAAGGGCAAGGGCAAGAAGGGATACTTCATGAAACAGCAAATCAGCTGCTGCTCTAATGAAGAAACCCAAGGTTGAACCCAAACCCGAGACTAAATGCTTTTGTACTAAGGGGAACAACCACTGGAGCAGAATTACCCTAGATACTTGGTAGATGAGAAGGCTGGCAAGGTCGATAGAAGTATATTGGATATACATTAAGTTAATGTGTACTTTACTAGTACTCCTAGTAGCACCAGGGTATTAGATACCGGTTCGGTTGCTAAGTGTTAGTAACTCGAAATAAAAGGCCACGGAATAAATGGAGACTAGCTAAAGGTGAGATGACGATATGTGTTGGAACTGTTTCCAAGTTTGATATGATCAAGCATCGTATACTCCCTCTACCATCGAGATTGGTGTTAAACCTAAATAATTGTTATTTGGTGTTTGCGTTGAGCATAGACATGATTGGATTATGTCTAGCGCAATACGGTTATTCATTTAAGGAGAATAATGGTTACTCTGGTTTTTGAATAATACCTTCAATGGTATTGCACCTAAAATGAATGGTTTATTGAATCTCGATTGTAGTGATACACATGTTCATGCCAAAAGATACAAGATAGTAATGATAGTACCACCTACTTGTGGCACTGCCATGTAAGTCATAAAAACGCATGAAGAAGCTCCATGTTGATGGATCTTTGGACTCACTCATTTTTGAAAAGTTTGAGACATGCAAACCATGTCTATTGGTATGTACGCATGAAGAAACTCCATGCAGATGGATCGTTTGGACTCACTTGATTTTGAATCACTTGAGACATGCAAATCATACCACATGGGCAAGATGACTAAAAAGCCTCGTTTTCAGTAAGATGGAACAAGAGAGCAACTTGTTGGAAGTAATACATTTTGATGTGTGCTGTCCAATGAGTGCCGAGGCACGCAGTGGATATCATTATGTTCTTACTTCACAGATGATTTGAGTAGATGCTAAGTGTATTTACTTGATGAAACACAAGTCTGAATCATTGAAAGGTTCAAGTAATTTCAGAGTGAAGTTGAAGATCATCGTGACAAGAGGATAAAATGTCTATGATATGATCATAGAGATGAGTATCTGAGTTACGAGATTTGGCACGCAATTAAGACATTGTGGAAATTGTTTCACAATTAATACCGCCTGGAACACCATAGTGTGATGGTGTGTCCGAACATCATAGTTGCACCCTATTGGATATGGTGCGTACCATGATGTCTCTTATTGAATTACCACTATCGTTCACGGTTAGGCATTAGAGACAACCGCATTCACTTTAAAATAGGGCACCACGTAATTCCGTTGAGACGACACCGTTTGAACTATGGTTTGGAGAAACCTAAGTTGTCATTTCTTAAAAGTTAGGGGCTGCGACGCTTATGTGAAAAAGTTTCAGGTTGATAAGCTTGAACCCAAAGTGTATAAAATGCATCTTCATAGGACACCCAAAACAGTTGGGTATACCTCCTAATTCAGATCCGAAAGCAATAGGGATTGTTTCTAGAAACGGGTCCCTTCTCGAGGAAAAGTTTCTCTTGAAAGAATTGAGTGGGAGGATGGTGGAGACTTCATGAGTTGTTGAACCATCACTTCAACTAGTGTGTAGCAGGGCACAGGAAGTTGTTCATATGGCACCTACACCAATTGAAGTAGAAGCTTATGATAGTGATCATGAAACTTCGGATCAAGTCACTACTGTACCTCGTAGGGTGACAAGGATGCGTACTACTTCAGAGTGGTACATTAATCATGTCTTGAAGGTCATGTTGCTAGACAATAATGAACCTAAGAGCTATGGAGAAGCAATGGTGGGCCCATATTCCAACAAATGGTTAGAAGCCATGAAATCTGAGATAGGATCCATGTATCAGAACAAAGCATGGACTTTGGTGGACTTGCCCGATGATCGAAAAGCCATTGAGATAAATGGATCTTTAAGAAGAAGACGGACGTGGACGGTAATGTCACCGTCTATGAAGCTCGAATTGTGGTGAAGAGTTTTTCACAAGTTCAAGGAGTTGACTACAATGAGATTTTCTCATCCGTAGCGATGCTTAAGTCCATCGGAATCATGTTAGCATTAGCTGCATTTATGAAATCTGGCAGATGGATGTCAAAACGAGTTTCCTTACCAGTCTTCGTAAGGAAAGGTTGTATGTGATATAATCAGAAAGGTTTTATTGATCCTAAGGATGCCAAAAGGTATGCTGGCTCCAGCGATCCTTCTAAGGACTGGAGTAAGCATCTCGGAGTTGGAATGTACGCTTTGATGAGATGATCAAAGATTTTGGGTTTATACAAAGTTTATGAGAAACTTGTATTTCCAAAGAAGTGAGTGGGAGCACTATAGAATTTCTGATGAGTATATGTTGTTGATATATTGTTGATCAGAAATGATGTAGAATTTCTGGAAAGCATATAGGGTTATTTGAAAAGTGTTTTTCAATGGAAAACCTGGATTAGGCTACTTGAACAATAAGCGTCAAGATCTATAAGATAGATCAAAATGCTTAATAATACTTTCAAATGAGCACATACCTTGACGTTATCTTGAAGGTGTTCAAGATGGATCAGTCAAAGAAGGATTTCTTGCCTGAGTTGTAAGGTATGAAGTTAAGACTTAAAGCTCGACCACGGCAGAAAAGAGAGAAAGGACGAAGGTCATCCCCTATGCTTTAGACGTAGGCTCTACAGTATGCTATGCTATGTACCGCACCTGATGTGTGCCTTGCTACATATCTGGCAAAAGGGTACAAAGGTGATCAAGGAGTGGATCACCGGATAGCGGTCAAAATTATCCTTAGAGGAATAAGGATATGTCTCTCGATTATGGAGGTGATAAAGAGTTCGGCGTACAGGGTTACGTCGATGCAAGCTTTAACACCTATCCGAATGACTCTGAGTAGCAAACCGGATACGTATAGTGGAGCAACCATTTGGAATAACTCCAAGTGGAGCGTGGAAGCAGCATTTACAATATGACCTAGAGATTTGCGAAGTACATACGGATCTGAATGTTGTAGACCCATTGACTAAAACCTCTCTACAAGCAAAACATGATCAAACCCCAGAACTCATTGAGTCTTAATCACATGATGATGTGAACTAGTTTAGTGACACTAGTAAACTCTTTGGATGTTGGTCACATGGCGATGTGACATGTGAGTGTTAATCACATGGCGATGTGAACTAGATTATTGACTCTAGTGCAAGTGGGAGATTGTTGGAAATATGCCCTAGAGGCAATAAAAAATTAGTTATTATTATATTCCTTGTTCATGATAATCGTTTATTATCCATGCTATAATTGTATTGATAGGAAACTCAGATACATGTGTGGGTACATAGACAACACCATGTCCCTAGTAAGCCTCTAGCTAACTAGCTCGTTGATCAATAGATGGTTACGGTTTCCTGACCATGGACATTGGATGTCGTTGATAACGGGATCACATCATTAAGAGAATGATGTGATGGACAAGACCCAATCCTAAGCCTAGCACAAAGATCATGTAGTTCGTATGCTAAAGCTTTTCTAATGTCAAGTATCATTTCCTTAGACCATGAGATTGTGTAACTCCCAGATACCGTAGGAATGCTTTGGGTGTACCAAACGTCACAACGTAACTGGGTGGCTATAAAGGTGCACTACGGGTATCTCCGAAAGTGTTTGTTGGGTTGGCACGAATCGAGACTGGGATTTGTCACTCTGTGTAACAGAGAGGTATCTCTGGGCCCACTCGGTAGAAAATCATCATAATGTGCACAATGTGACCAAGGGGTTGATCACGGGATGATGTGTTACGGAACGGTAAAGAGACTTGCCGGTAATGAGATTGAACAAGGTATCGGCATACCGATGATCGAATCTCGGGCAACTACAATACCGCTAGACAAAGGGAATTGTATACGGGATTGATTGAGTCCTTGACATCGTGGTTCATCCGATGAAATCATCGTGGAATATATGGGAGCCAACATGGGTATCCAGATCCCGCTGTTGGTTATTGGCCGGAGAACATCTCGGTCATGTCTGCATGGTTCCCGAACCCGTAGGGTCTACACACTTAAGGTTCGATGATGCTAGGGTTATAACGGAAGTTTGTATGTGGTTATCGAATGTTGTTCGGAGTCCCGGATGAGATCTCGGACGTCATGAGGAGTTCCGGAATGGTCCGGAGGTAAAGATTTATATATGGGAAGTCCTGTTTTGGGCACTGGAAAAGTTTCGGGTGTTATCGGTAACGTACCGGGACCACCGGGAGGGTCCCGGGGGTCCACCAAGTGGGGCTACCGGCCCTAGAGGGCTGCATGGGCCATGTGTGGGAGGGGACCAGCCCCAGGTGGGCTGGTGTGCCCCCCCCCCCACAAGGGCCCAAGGCGCCTAGGGTTTGGGGAGGGGGCGCCTCCACCTTACTTGGGGGGCAAGTTTCCCCTCTCCCCCCCTTGGCCGCCACCCTAGATGGGTTTTTGGGGCAGCCGCACCCCTTGGGGTGGGAACCCTAAGGGGGGCGCAGCCCCTTCCCTCTCCCCTATATATACTTGAGGTTTTGGGGCTGCCATACACAAGAGTTTCCACCTCTCCCTGGCGCAGCCCTACCTCTCTTTCTCCTCCTCTCCCACGGTGCTTGGCGAAGCCCTGCAGGATTGCCACGCTCCTCCATCACCACCACGCCGTTGTGCTGCTGCTGGATGGAGTCTTCCTCAACCTCTCCCTCTCTCCTTGCTGGATCAAGGCATGGGAGACGTCACCGGGCTGTATGTGTGTTGAACGCAGAGGTGTCGTCCGTTCGACACTAGGATTTCTGGTGATTTGGATCACGACGAGTACGACTCGTTCAACCCCGTTCTCTTGAACGCTTCCACTTAGTGATCTACAAGGGTATGTAGATGCACTCTCCTTCCCCTCATTGCTAGTCTCACCATAGATAGGTCTTGGTGACTCGTAGGAAAATTTTGAATTTCTGCTACGTTCCCCAACAGCAAGTAGAGCAATTGCCAATTGATGTAGGAGACAAAGATCCTTTGGAAGCAATCCAAGACTTGTCTATTGGCAAGGTTCATCCAATGGAGGTGTAGGAGAGTACCTCGTCCGTCCAAGTGGAAGCTTCTACTTCACGACAAGGTGAACCAAGAGTTGATACGGAAGCATCCACAAGTGGGACACACCAAGATGAAGAAAACGAGGAAGTGCATCAAGAACGTCAACAACCTCCTTCTCCACCACGACAACAGAACGACAACACCAACAATGAAGATCAAGAAGAAGAAGATGATGAAGAAGATGTTCAACCAAGAACCAAGCAAAAGCTTTCACGAGTTCGAGCAAGAATTGCTAAAGACCATCCCGTCGAGCAAATCTACAATGATATTCAAACCGGGAGAATCACTCGCTCTAAAACTCGTTTAGCTAACTTTTGTGAAAACTATTCTTTCATCTCTAGCATTGAACCTATGAAGGTCGAAGAAGTATTGGAAGATTCGGATTGGATAAATGCTATGCATGAAGAGCTACACAACTTTGAGACAAACCAAGTTTGGACATTGGTTGAGAAGCCCGACAACAACCACAACATCATCGGTACCAAATGGGTGTTTCGCAACAAGCAAGATGAAGATGGACAAGTAGTTCGCAACAAAGCATGTCTCGTCGCCCAAGGCTACACACAAGTCGAAGGTATGGACTATGGTGAGACTTATGCTCCCGTTGCTAGACTTGAGTCTATTCGGATCTTACTTTCCTATGCTAATCACCATGATATCACATTGTACCAAATGGACATTAAAAGTGCTTTTCTAAATGGTGAAATAAAGGAGGAAGTTTATGTTAAACAACCTCCCGGCTTTGTCAATCCTAAGAAACCAAATCATGTTTACAAACTTCACAAAGCTCTTTATGGTCTTCAACAAGCTCCTAGAGCTTGGTACAAATGCTTAACGAAGTTTCTTCTTGAAAAGGGTTTTGAAATTGGGAAAATTGATTCTACTCTTTTTACTAAAAGGGTTATTGGAGAATTATTTGTATGCCAAATCTATGTTGATGATATTATATTTGGTTCAACTAACCCTCATTTTAGTGAGAAGTTTGGAAAGCTAATGTCGGAGAAGTTTGAGATGTCAATGATGAGTGAACTCAAATTCTTTCTTGGGTTGCAAATCAAGCAAACTAAGGAAGGTACTTTTGTCTCTCAAACGAAGTACACTAAGGACTTATTCAAGAAGTTCAATATGCAAGAGTACAAAGGTATGTCTACACCCATGCCTACTAGTGGACATCTTGATTTGACCAAAGATGGTGAACCAGTTGATCAAAAGGTTTATCGCTCTATGATTGGTTCATTGTTATACCTATGTGCTTCACGTCCCGATATTATGCTAAGTGTGTGCATGTGTGCAAGATATCAAGCTGCTCCTAAAGAATGTCATCTTAAGGCTGTGAAAAGGATAGTGAGATACTTAATACATACACCAAATTTTGGCATTTGGTATCCTAAGAGGGCCTCTTTCGATCTTGTTGGCTACTCTGACTCGGACTATGCCGGAGACAAGGTTGATAGAAAGTCCACTTCGGGTACTTGTGAATTTCTTGGTAGATCTCTTGTGTCCTGGTCCTCCAAGAAACAAAACTCGGTATCCTTATCTACCGCCAAAGCAGAATACATTGCCGCTGGTTCATGTTGTGCTCAATTACTTTGGATGACCCAAACTCTTAAAGATTATGGGATATATGTGAAACATGTTCCATTGCTTTGTGACAATGAAAGCGCTATCAAAATTGGTCATAATCCTGTGCAACATTCTCGAACTAAGCATATTGAAGTTCGTCATCATTTCATTCGAGATCATGTTGCTAAGGGTGACATTGATCTTAAGCATGTTCACACTAAAAAGCAATTAGCGGATATATTCACTAAACCTCTTGATGAGAAAGTATTTTGTAGGTTGAGAGGAGAATTGAACATCATTGATGCTTCAAACTTGGAGTAGAAACTCCATTGGATACATGCAAGACATGAGCTTATGACTAATCCTTGATATTTCTCTTATGATGAAAATCTTATATCTTGGACATATTTGCTTCTTGCATGTTATCTAACCCATGTGGTTGAAGACAAGGAAGCACAAAACCATTCAAACATATCCTTTGACAAATTATATGTTGAGCTTCATGATTGTCATTTTTGGATACACAAGTGCTTTTCCTTGCAAGAACTAACCCATGTAGGTAGATGGACTCAAATTCCAACTGGTGTGTCATGCCCAATATGCGATACTATCCTAAAGGGACTCGAAGGTCCCACCAAGGATAGAACCACATATTGAAACGCTTTTGCAAGGTGGATATCATTACATCAACATTACTTAATAGATGGGGATACATACAAAAGGCATACAATGCCACACGAATACAACATCATCTTACATAAGAGCACCATCCGACTACGGATGAAACACAAACAGAAACTCAAACGACATCCACCCTGCTAGCCCAGGCTGCCGACCTGGAACCTATCCCCTGATCGAAGAAGAAGCAGAAGAAGAACTCAAAGCAAGCAAGCATCGCTCTCGCGTCATGATCATCGCATACCCTGTACCTGCAACTGTTGTTGTAGTAATTTGTGAGCCATGAGGACTCAGCAATCCCATTACCACGGGTATCAACACTAGCAAAGCTTAAAGGGTAAGGAAGGGGTAAAGTGGTGAGGTTGCAGCAGTGACTAAGCATATATGGTGGCTAACATACGCAAATAAGAGCGAGAAGAGAAGCAAAGGAATGGTCGTGAAGCTAACAATGATCAAGAAGTGATCCTGAACTCCTACTTACGTCAAACATAACCCAAAACCATGTTCACTTCCCGGACTCCGCCGAAAAGAGACCATCACGGCTACACACGCGGTTGATGCGTTTTAATTCGAATCTGGTGTCAAGTTATCTACAACCAGACATTAACAAATTCCCATCTGCCACATAACCGCGGGCACGACTTCCGAAAGTTTATACCCTGCAGGGGTGTCCCAACTTAGCCCATGATAAGCTCTCACGATCAACGAAGGATATACCTTCTCCCAGGAAGACCCGATCAGTCTCGGAATCCCGGTTTACAAGACATTTCGACAATGGTAAAACAAGACCAGCAAAGCCGCCCGATGCGCCGACAATCCCGATAGGAGCTGCACATATCTCGTTCTCAGGGCAACACCGGATGAGACATCCTAAGAGTAAAACCAGACCTCGAGTTTCCCCGAGGGGGGCCCCACAGTCTACTCGGTTCGGACCAACAGTTAGACAAGCATTGGCCCAGGGGGGCTAAAATAAAGATGACCCTCGGGTTGGCCGACCCAAGGGAAGGGTATAGGTGGTGGTAAGGCAAATGGTAAAACCAAGGTTGGGCCTTGCTGGAGGAGTTTTATTCAAAGCGAACTGTCAAGGGGGTCCCATAAATCACCCAACCACGTAAGGAACGCAAAATCCGGGAACATAACATCGGTATGACGGAAACTAGGGCGGCAAGAGTGGAACAAAACACAAGGCATAAGGACGAGTCCTCCACCCTTTACCAAGTATATAGATGCATTAATAATATAAGAGATATTGTGATATCCCAACATAATCCTGTCCACCAAGGAGCAATCTTCAACTTCACCTACAACTAGCAACGCTATAAGAGGGCTGAGCAAAGCGGTAACATAGCCAAGCAGCGGTTTGCTAGGAAGGGTGAAAAAGGTTAGAGGCTGGCATGGCAATTTGGGAGGCTTGAAGAGCAAATGATAGGTAGCACAGCATAGCGATAGAACGAAGCAACTAGCATAGCAATGATAGTAATGAGATCCAGGGTAGCGGTCATCTTGCCTGAAATCCCGCTAGGAAGAAGAACGAGGTCATGAAGAAGACGAACGGGAGTAGTCAAACGAATCCTCACAATCGCAACATTACCGGAACTAAGAAGCAACACCGGAAAGAAACAAACAACATGGTAAATGCACAAGCATAAACATGGCATGATGCACAAACAAGTATGATGCATGTCCGGTTTAATGAGGCATGGCATGGCAAAATGCAACAAACAATACTACAAGTTAAGTGGAGCTCAATATGCAACGAGTTGCATATTGACAAAACACCACATGCGATTATTTAGTTTGATCTCGTTATAAGCTACTCAACAATATTAAATGTTGTTAAACATGGCAAGAGGTGAAGCATATGAAAAACTACCTATCTAGACAAATTTAAATGAGGCCGGAAACAACAAACAACAATTCCGGAAAATCCTCATGTCCATGTTTTAGTTTTGGTACTGTTCTGCCCTAAAACATATTTTATTGTTGTTAAACAGGAAAATAAAGTCCACCATGTTAAACTAGGCATTTTTTCACCCCATTTACATATAGAGTTTATTTAAAATGGAGCTACGGTTATTTAGTTGTGAAATAAATCATTTTAACATGGCATTTGAGCAAATTAAATGCAAACAGCATTTTAAACATTTTAAACATGGATGAAAGTGGCATATTATTAATCTACACAAAATTCTAAGCATTTTACATGTTTAAATCATTTTAAACCGATGTACGGTTAATGAGTTATTATACGCATGAAGACTAGGGACTTTTCTGTAAAACCATAATTCACTGGATAATTAGGCAAATTTGCAGACAAGAAAAAAAAACACTACGCGGGCCAAAACTACACATGCTGGGCCAACAGAGGGGGGCTGCTCACCGCGGCACTTGGGCCGGCTCGGTGGGGAGGAGGCCAGGCAGGCCGGATCTGGCGCGGCTGGGCCTTGGCCAGCAGGCGAAGGGGAGGCAGCCCGGGTGCGTGCGGTTGGTCGCGGGACTTGACGCGGTCAACGCGAGCGAGGCACTCGTCCACCTCGTATAGGGGCGAAGCAGAGGGGGCAAGAAGGGCACCGGCACTGGAGGTTCTGGCGGCCGGATCCGGCGAGGCACCAGTGGTGGGGACGGCCGGACCTTGCGGTTCTGAGCGGCAGGGGCGAGCGGAAGCAGAGGAGCGGTCAACGCGGACGGCGGCGACTACTGCTGTTACAGAGAGAGATCGAAAGTGAGGGGAGGCAGGAGGAAGGAAATAAAGGAGAAGGGAGGAGCAGGGGAACGGCGGCCTGGACCTGGAGCGATCAACGAAGCGATGCGGGGCGCCCTCGATTCGGAGCTTGCTGCTCGAAGCAGGGGAAGCAGGGGCCGACCGCGAGGGACTTGGCGCGGGGTCATGGGGCTCTAGCAGCAGGGAGGCGCGTCCATGGTGAGGCAGGGGCGCACGGGACCTGACGAGCTGGTCAACGGAGCGACGCGGGAAGGCAGGGGCTCGGCGACTCGCGTGATGCAGGGGGCGCCGGCGACGGGATGGACTTGGCGAAGCAGGCGAGTTCCGCCCGGTCGAGATCCCGCTGGAGATGCTGTAGGGCGAGGTGCAGGCGAAGCTTGCAGGCACGAAGAAGGCCGTGGCGAGCGGCTGGAGGGTCGCAGGTGAGGTCCGAGATGAGGCAGTCGCCAGATCCGGGGCGGAAGGACTCGTTCCCGGCAGCGACGGAGCTGCAGGCAACCATGGCGGCTCCTGGAACACAGAGGGAGAGGCATGAGAACCGAGGGAGTGAACCAGAGGGAGGAGGGAAGGAGGAGAAGAAGAGGGGAAGGGGTGACGGGTTCCTGGTGGTGCTGCTGCTTGCAGCCGATGGCGAGCTGCTCTTGACCCCATCGGGATCGAGCAGAGGAGGCGCTGGTGGAGGCCGAGAGGAATTTTGGATTGGGGGCTCGGGCATCTGGAACGAGGAGGAGGGATAGCGCTGGTTGGGTGAATCGGGTAGGGGAGATCCCGAGGGGGATTCGATGGAGTGGCGGCGGCGTGGGGATGGATGGGACATGATCCCTAGATCCTAGGGTTGGACCTATATATATAGCAAGTGGTTTAGGTTAGGGGCTATTTGGTCCCTCCGATCGAAATCAAACGGCCGAGAATAAATAGGTTAGGGAGTCCAAATAAGAAAACAGACATGTTTTATAGACGTTAGTAGATGATCTGAATGCAACGGTGATGACTGAGCGGTTCGGGTTCGGAGCAAGTTTTTGGACTAGGTTGCGGAGGTGGTTGGTGGCTGTGTAGAGAGGCTCAAACGGTCGGACAACAAATGAACGGTTGCTCTCGAAAGGGACAATGAAGGCAAGGGGGGAACGCGGCAACTACAAACGGATGCAAGCTTTATGAAAACAATGCCGATGCAAAGCGAATGATGACATGAGATGAAATGCATGACATGAACAAAATGCAAAACGAAAGACAAAAACCCAACCACGAAGGAAATATCATATCGCATCTCCGGAAAAGGCAAGAGTTAGAGTTACGAATATGGAAAGTTGCATCCGGGGTGTTACAACACTCCACCACTACAAGAGGATCTCGTCCCGAGATCTTGGATGGCACCGGAGTGAAACGGAAGAGGAAGAGAAGAGGTAAAACTAAGTTCCTTCTTCGACAAATGAGTGAAACCATGAACCTTGAGAGGTTGAGCAATTTGAAAGAAATAGTACAACAGAGATGAATGAGATTGCAAACAATTCGTTAGAAAAGAGGAACAAGGAACATTACAAGAACTTGAAGGTTGAAAGACATGGAAATAAGAGCTTCACGAACGAAAAGAATATGACCACCTCGGTATAATGAGATAGCCAAGGAACAAGAATGACAGAATTTGGACAGCACTCCAGTAGAAAAGAGAAGAAAACTTGATGAGATGAAAAGATATTGAAGAGATGATACAACACTCCGGTTAAATGGATAAGCAAGAAAAGAACACGATCCTCGCAAAATGAGGTGATGGGCAAAGAAGAATCTAATGGAGTTGTTGGAAAATCAACAATGAGAAGTACAAGCTTGTTGTGGGCTTATGGAAAACATCTCGAGACTATGAGGTGACAACCGGCCACTAATGGAAACCATTGATTTGATTGAGAGCACCAAAGAGATGAAAAACTTCTTCACCGAGTGGATAGGAGAAAACTCGGATCATTGATAGCACCATAATTAGCAATATTCCTTAGGGAAGGCTTTAGGTGAAATCTTTACCAAGATAACTCCAATGGAGGGATTGCTGGATTTAAAATACCTCATTCTTGACAGCATGTGAATCGAGAAACATGAATGGAAATTGTCAAGAGTGACATAATACCACCTCAAAAGATAAGGTAGAAAGAATTGCACTTTGGAATGCAAGATGAAGAATACTTGAGCTCCTCAAAACAAAACATGTGTTGAGCACCATGTTTATTTTAGAGTATAGCTTGGCGGGTCATAACTTCGATACAAGTCTTGAAGAACAATTGAAGAATGAAAAGAATCCTTGACGAACCATCATGTAGAGCCTCCATGAAGAACTCCGGTAATAAAAGGATGATAGAAAGAAAGAGAAGTTGAAAACACAAGGTGAAGCCTTGCAATGATTTAGATGGAGCTTCACGACGATATAACTAAGAAAACTTGGAACTCCGGAAAAGGAAAAGATGAAACACTAGAACCGAGAATTACTTCATCATGAACAATCTCCGAAAGAAAAGAATTGAATCACCTCAAGGAAATAAGAATAAGATTTATTGTATGCTTATCATTCATGAAATTAAATTGATGACAAGCAATGGATTTGGCATACTACTTATTCCCGTAGAAAGGATTAAGAGAGATATAGCGCAAATTTGAGAAGGTATTGATGGAACCACCGGTGGGATTGGAAACAAGGAATGAATTGATATGATAACAAAGGAAGTAAAATCTTGAACGAACCACCGTAAAAATTGCAAAAGAGAGTAGCAAGGGCACAATTCACCGGAAAGAATTTGAAAACGAATGAAGATACTTGAAGGGATTCAGATACATGAGAACGAAGAGAACATGAACTGATTAGAGGATATTTGAATGATTCACTGGTAAGATTTGGAGAACGATAGCTACACGCTGAGAATGAAGAATTATGACATGATGGCCTTCGGAGGAAAGAAATGGAAACAAATCATGAAATGCTCCGGATGGTAAGAAAAGAATTGTCACAATCAAAACAATTATGAGGATAGCATGAATCTAGAACCATGAATCTGTGAAGAGAATGGAGCAAGATTTAAGAGAAATCTCTTCTTCGGTCTTCAAATGCAGAGAATGACGATGAGAAACACCACTGCGAATTGTTGAGGCACTCCGGAATGACAAATAGAAAGATTGAACGAGCGATGAAAAGAATTTGAAAGATCTTGGAGAAAGACATTTGACTGATGATAACCCATTCTTATGTCAAACTTTGCAATGGAATTGAGAAGAACTCCGGAAAAGTTAGAAGAGTCAGGTAAGATCCTGGGAAAAGACCTGTGGGTTAGGGCCCACTTGAAAGAAATATCATTGAAGGATTGCTTGAAATAAATATTGCACCAGTAGAATTAAATGGCTTGAATGAGATAACAATCTCGAGAAATCTTGAACGGATTGAGAATGGAAACACAAGTCTTGTGAGATATCTTCAGCACTCCAGAACAATTGGATAGGAAGAAGTGAATGATTAAGAGGTGCATCGGCATGAGAAAGCATTAGAAACGAGGAAAGGAATATTATGAATATCGAAAGCTTGAATTGGATCCACCGAAGAAGAAACAACAATGAAGGATGATGAACTTGAAACTGTTGAGCATCTTCACGGGAAATCACCGGATAAGAACATTGAAAGAAAGGAATGAAGCGACTTCTCACAGATAAAAGGATACATGATTAAGAAATCTGAGTCCTTGAAGAAAAAGGGTGGGAGGGCGGGAAAACAAAGGTAACTTGGGGACGATGGAACAAACACCGTTGAGAAAAACTTAGAATTGATCTTGCGGATGTTGAAAATGATCGGATCCACTTGAAGAGAAGCACACCGGTTGAGAAAAAAAATGAGATGACAAACTCGAAGATCAAGAAGGATTAGTATTCACATAGGAATATGAGAACACTGCTTGAAAGGTATGGAATCAACACTTGACATTGAAGCAACTCGAATACCACAACTCAAAACAAAACAAAGGATTGGCTTGCAGAAATAAGCCGGAACAAATACATATGATAGAGATTTACCCAATCCCATATCAGGCATCTGTCGAAAAGATATTCTAGGAGCTACTTGAATTCCCACCTATAAACTCCCGAAACTTTCTGGTTATGCAATCTGGTGTTGGGGATACAGGGGAAGCAATATCTCTCACCCAAACTAACAATCCCTACATCCAGTTGTATCCATCCGTCAACACATAACCAAGAAAACTCTGGAAATCATGTACCTCAACCTTCGAAAAGCATCTGTTATACGAGCTATGGCAATACTCCCGAACTCCCCAGTACTGGGTGGCGTCGAGGTTATCTCACAAACAACTGCATAAAAGAGATTTTCGATGTCGGCAAAACTCAGGTATTCCAGAACTGCAACGATAAAATTGTGACGACAACACCTCGGAGCTCAACTCCCGGGGTCACTGCCACATAAAAGACAGGAGGCACCAAGAACAATGTTCTCGTCACAAAACCATCGGAACGATTCCAATATACCCGTGTGATCCTAAAAGAAATTTAGTGAAATTTGAGGAGAGGAAAGTCAAAATATCTACGTCAGGAGACCTCACCAGAGCGACGAAGGGACTGAGGAGTAAAAAGAATCCTACTCTTCGATATATATATAATCCTAAGACTCAAAAATAGTTTTCTTCTAGACTCAACAACGGCCAACAATCAAGGGGGCTCCTATGTTCGATCGAGGCTCTGATACCAACTTGGCACGCCCAATATGCGATACTATCCTAAAGAGACTTGAAGATCCCACCAAGGATAGAACCGCATATTGAAACGCTTTTGCAAGGTGGATATCATTACATCAACATTACATAATAGATGGGGATACATACAAAAGGCATACAATGCCACACGAATACAACATCATCTTACATAAGAGCACCATCCGACTACGGATGAAACACAAACAGAAACTCAAACGACATCCACCCTGCTAGCCCAGGCTGCCGACCTCGAACCTATCCCCTGATGGAAGAAGAAGCAGAAGAAGAACTCAAAGCAAGCAAGCATCGCTCTCGCGTCATGATCATCGCATACCCTGTACCTGCAACTGTTGTTGTAGTAATCTGTGTGGCACGAGGACTCAGCAATCCCATTACCATGGGTATCAAGACTAGCAAAGCTTAAAGGGTAAGGAAGGGGTAAAGTGGTGAGGTTGCAGCAGCGACTAAGCATCTATGGTGGCTAACATACGCAAATAAGAGCGAGAAGAGAAGCGAAGGAACGGTCGTGAAGCTAACAATGATCAAGAAGTGATCCTAAACTCCTACTTACGTCAAACATAACCCAAAACCGTGTTCACTTCCCGGACTCCGCCAAAAAGAGACCATCACGGCTACACACGCGGTTGATGCGTTTTAATTCGAATCTGGTGTCAAGTTATCTACAACCGGACATTAACAAATTCCCATCTGCCACATAACCGCGGGCACGACTTCCGAAAGTTTATACCCTGCAGGGGTGTCCCAACTTAGCCCATGATAAGCTATCACGATCAACGAAGGATATACCTTCTCCCAGGAAGACCCGATAGTCTTGGAATCCCGGTTTACAAGACATTTCGACAATGGTAAAACAAGACCAGCAAAGCCGCCCGATGCGCCGACAATCCCGATAGGAGCTGCACATATCTCGTTCTCAGGGCAACACCGGATGAGACATCCTAAGAGTAAAACCAGACCTCGAGTTTCCCCGAGGGGGGCCCCACAGTCTACTCGGTTCGGACCAACAGTTAGACAAGCATTGGCCCAGGGGGGCTAAAATAAAGATGACCCTCGGGTTGGCCGACCCAAGGGAAGGGTATAGGTGGTGGTAAGGCAAATGGTAAAACCAAGGTTGGGCCTTGCTGGAGGGGTTTTATTCAAAGCAAACTGTCAAGGGGGTCCCATAAATCACCCAACCACGTAAGGAATGCAAAATCCGGGAACATAACACCGGTATGACGGAAACTAGGGCGGCAAGAGTGGAACAAAACACCAGGCATAAGGACGAGTCCTCCACCCTTTACGAAGTATATAGATGCATTAATAATATAAGAGATATTGTGATATCCCAACATAATCCTGTCCACAAAGGAGCAATCTTCAACTTCACCTGCAACTAGCAACGCTATAAGAGGGCTGAGCAAAGCGGTAACATAGCCAAGCAACGGTTTGCTAGGAAGGGTGAAAAAGGTTAGAGGCTGGCATGGCAATTTGGGAGGCTTGAAGAGCAAATGATAGGTAGCGCAACATAGCGATAGAACGAAGCAACTAGCATAGCAATGATAGTAATGAGATCCAGGGTAGCGGTCATCTTGCCTGAAATCCCGCTAGGAGGAAGAACGAGGTCATGAAGAAGACGAACGGGAGTAGTCGAACGAATCCTCACAATCGCAACATTACCGGAACTAAGAAGCAACACTAGAAAGAAACAAACAACATGGTAAATGCACAAGCATAAACATGGCATGATGCACAAACAAGTATGATGCATGCCCGGTTTAATGAGGCATGGCATGGCAAAATGCAACAAACAATACTACAAGTTAAGTGGAGCTCTATATGCAACGAGTTGCATATTGACAAAACACCACATGCGATTATTTAGTTTGATCTTGTTATAAGCTACTCAACAATATTAAATGTTGTTAAACGTGGCAAGAGGTGAAGCATATGAAAAACTACCTATCTAGACAAGTTTAAATGAGGCCGGAAATAACAAACAACAATTCCAGAAAATCCTCATGTCCATGTTTTAGTTTTGGTACTGTTCTGCCCTAAAACATATTTTATTGTTGTTAAACAGGAAAATAAAGTCCACCATGTTAAACTAGGCATTTTTCCACCCCATTTACATATAAAGTTTATTTAAAATGGAGCTACGGTTATTTAGTTGTGAAATAAATCATTTTAACATGGCATTTGAGCAAATTAAATGCAAACAACATTTTAAACATTTTAAACATGGATGAAAGTGGCATATTATTAATCTACACAAAATACTAAGCATTTTACATGTTTAAATCATTTTAAACCGATCCACGGTTAATGAGTTATTATATGCATGAAGACTAGGGACTTTTCTGTAAAACCATAATTCACTGGATAATTAGGCAAATTCGCAGACAAGAAAAAAAACACTACGCGGGCCAAAACTGCACATGTTGGGCCAACAGAGGGGGGCTGCTCACCATGGCACTTGGGCCGGCTCGGCGGGGAGGAGGCCAGGCAGGCCGGATCTGGCGCGGCTGGGCCTTGGCCAGCAGGCGAAGGGGAGGCAGCCCAGGTGCGTGCGGTTGGTCATGGAACTTGACGCGGTCAACGCGAGCGAGGCACTCGTCCACTTCGTACATGGGTGAAGCAGAGGGGGCAAGCAGGGCACCGGCGCTGGCGGTTCTGGCGGCCGGATCTGGTGAGGCACCAGTGGCGGGGACGGCCGGACCTTGCGGTTCTGAGCGGCAGGGGCGAGCGGAAGCATAGGAGCGGTCAACGCGGACGGCAGCGACTGCGGCTGTTACAGAGAGAGATCAAGAGTGAGGGGAGGCAGGAGGAAGGAAATAAAGGAGAAGGGAGGAGCAGGGGAACGGCGGCCTAGACCTGGAGCGGTCAACGAAGCGATGCGGGGCGCTCTCGATTCCGAGCTGGCTGCTCGAAGCAGGGGAAGCAGGGGTCGACCACGAGGGACTTGGCGCAGGGTCGTGGGGCTCTATCAGCAGGGAGGCGCGTCCATGGCGAGGCAGGGGCGCACGGGACCTGACGAGCTGGTCAACGGAGCGATGCGGGAAGGCAGGGGCTCGGCGACTCGCGTGATGCAGGGGGCGCCCGCGAAGGGATGGACTTGGCGAAGCAGGCGAGTTCCGCCCGGTCGGGATCCCGCTGGAGATGCTGTAGGGCGAGGTGCAGGCGAAGCTTGCGGGCATGAAGAAGGCCGTGGCGAGCGGTTGGAGGGTCGCAGGTGAGGTCCGAGACGAGGCAGTCGCCAGATCCGGGCGGAGGGACTCGTTCCCGGTAGCGACGGAGCTGCGGCCAACCATGGCGGCTCCTGGAACACAGAGGGAGAGGCATGAGAACCGAGGGAGTGAACCAGAGAGAGGAGGGAAGGAGGAGAAGAAGAGGGGAAGGGGCGACGGGTTCCTGGTGGTGCTGCTGCTTGCAGTCGATGGCGAGCTGCTCGTGACCCCATCGGGATCGAGCAGAGGAGGCGCTGGTGGAGGCCGAGAGGAATTTTGGATTGGGGGCTCGGGCATCTGGAATGAGGAGGAGGGAGAGCGCTGGTTGGGTGAATCGGGCAGGGGAGATCTCGAGGGGGATTCGGTGGAGTGGCGGCGGCGTGGGGATGGATGTGACATGATCCCTAGATCCTAGGGTTGGACCTATATATATAGCAAGTGGTTTAGGTTAGGGGCTATTTGGTCCCTCTGATCGAAATCAAACGGCTAAGAATAAATAGGTTAGGGAGTCCAAATAAGAAAATGAAGATGTTTTATAGACGTTAGTAGATGATCTGAATGCAACGGTGATGACTGAGCGGTTCGGGTTCGGAGCAAGTTTTCGGACTAAGTTGAGGAGGTGGTTGGTGGCTGTGCAGAGAGGCTCAAACGGTCGGACAACAAATGAATGGTTGCTCTCGAAAGGGACAACGAAGGCAAGGGGGGAACGCGGCAACTACAAACGGATGCAAGCTTTATGAAAACAATGCCGATGCAAAGCGAATGATGACATGAGATGAAATGCATGACATGAACAAAATGCAAAACGAGAGACAAAAACCCAACCACGAAGGAAATATCATATCGCATCTCCAAAAAAGGCAAGAGTTAGAGTTACGAATATGGAAAGTTGCATCCGGGGTGTTACATGGTGCTCCCAACTCTTGATGAGCTACATCAACCTTGAGAAACCCACACAAGTTCAACTACATGATCAACACCACCAACCAAGGTATGTTTTTCCATCTTAGAGAAGCTTTACTCCAAGTCATGAGCTAAAGCAACTCGACAAGATGTGAATACATCAAGATGCTTAAACGAAAAATGGTAACCCCATTTTGAGCTTAAACGATGAGTATGACCTATGATCAAGTGACGTCACTTGACTCCTAAGTTAATATACTCTAACATAGGTGACTTTGTCGCCGACCATCTCTAGATGAAGTTCTCTTGTGTTCTTTTCTGTGTTTTTGCATTTGTCTCATGCATATTTGTTTCCTTCTTCAAAAAAAATTCATCTAGATTTCCTTCTTTCTTTTGTTTTTGTTTGCTCTGCATTTTATGCATCCAATTCATTGCATATCATTTAGTTGATTCCTTGCAAATCTTTGTGAAATCCTATTAGTCTAGTGAGCTGAGGTGACAAGTGTTTTCTCTATGATGAACTCGGATCCACCGATTAGTTATTCTCGGTCCAACCGAAATCTTTCGGTACAGCCGAAGCATACAACTCGGTGCCACCTACTTCACCACAGGAAAAACAGTTTGCCACTTATTCTGTGTTTCGTCTGTTCCAGCTCCACTCAATGAATCTTGTCCTCTACAAGCATCACATTTTTATAAATGCGTTGTGCTGTGACTCAAGGATCAAACCCATTCACGACAAATTCCAGAAGCCCTTCTTGGAAATTGATGTCAAAGGGGGAGAGAGAGATCACATCAAAGCTTATCATTTAGAGAGAGATCACATTAGAGAATATCACTTCCACACGGGGAGAGATCTCCAGGGGAGAGAGAGATCACATCAAAGCTTATCATTTAGAGAGAGATCACATCAGAGAATATCACTTCCACACGGGGAGAGATCTCCAAGGGAGAAAATACTCAAGTAGAAAGTATTTCTCAAGGATCCCAGATGCTTGGTGTTCAAGAGGAGAGATGCCACATGTCTTACTGAGGGGAAAGACATGTTCATATGTGCTTATTTGCATTAGTTTGCACTAGCTCTGTTCATTCAGATTCTTTCAGCTCTGATTTTCTGTTCCCTATCTTCTCCCAGTATCCCATGCTAGATTCAGGGGGAGCAAGACATCTAAGGGAAAGAAATCATTCAAATTCATTGCATATATTTACTCTTGGGGACATGTCTAATCCAATGTGGTACTTAGTACTCACTCTCTACATGTCATCCCAGTCTTGGTATTCTTGTGGTTTCTTCTGTTTGCCCTGGTTAGTGGATGTACCTATGTTATCTAACCTTGTTTGTGCAGGTTCATTCCATCCTAAGCCAACTCAAGACTACAAGGTAAGTATATGCATCATAATCATGTGTATGAGGAATTCTTGCTGATGTACATACTGTTTGTAAGAAGGACTCATGAGCATGAAGGTATTTTCTTTAATATTCTTTGCTCTGATGCATATGGCCAAGATACATGTAACACATTGCTTACTCTGCCATGGTTATGCTCTCACATGCTTCTATATTCTATATTTCACATGATTGCATACATGTAGGGGGAGCCTATGCTTGTTACATGTCTTTCCAAACCTTTACTTGCTATTCTTTATATCCTTATCCAAAAGCTTTGATGTATGTTGTCATCAATTACCAAAAAGGGGGAGATTGAAAGCACAAGTGCTCCCTAGGTGGTTTTGGTAATTAATGTCAATATATCTCTTGCTGGACTAACACTTTTATCTAGTCTATTTCAGACAAATTCAACAATGAAGTGGCATGGACTAAAGGATGTGGAACTCCTTCAAGATGCTAAGGACAAGGGATTGGCTAAAGCTTCAAGCTCAAGATTCTTCATTTTATATTTCAGTGATCCAAGATCACATTGAGTCTATAGGAAAAGCCAATACTATCAAGGAGGGATGAGGTGTTGCTTAATGAGCCTCTTGCTTCATGTGCTTAGTGATATGCTCCAAAACCCTCAACTACTTTCTCACATCCACATATGACCTAAACCTAAAGCCAAAATCGGCCACACCGATTCTTTCTATCCGGTGCCACCGAGTTCAGATGCCATAGCCACTGCCACAAAGCCTAGGCAAATCGGCCTCACCGATAGGGATCTCGGTCCCACCGAGATGGGATTGTAATCTCTCTGTGTATGTCCATTATCAAAATTGGTCTTACCGAGTTTGAGCAATCGGTACTACCGATATAACAATGCAAACTCTCTGGTTAACTTAATACCAAAATTGGTCCCACCGAGTTTGAGTAATCGGTCCCACCGAGTTTGCCTGACCAACTCTCTGGTTAGCTAATTACCAAAATCGGTCTCACCAAGTTTGTGTAATCGTTCTCACCGAGATTATGTTATGCCCTAACCCTAACCATATCGGTCCTACCGAGTTGCATTTCGGTCCCACCGAAAATCCTAACGGTCACTAGGTTTACTAAATCGGTCTGACCGAGTTTGTTGATTCGGTCCCACCGAGATTGGTAAATTGTGTGTAACGGTTAGATTTTGTGTGGAGACTATATATACCCCTCCACCTCCTCCTCATTCGTGGAGAGAGCCATCAGAACAAACCTACACTTCCAACTTACCAGTTCTGAGAGAGAACTACCTACTCATGTGTTGAGGCCAAGATATTCCATTCCTACCATATGAATCTTGATATCTAGCCTTTCCCAAGTTGCTTTACACTCAAATCTTCTTTCCACCATATCCAAATCATATGAGAGAGAGTTGAGTGTTGGGGAGACTATCATTTGAAGCACAAGAGCAAGGAGTTCATCATCAACGCACCATTTGTTACTTCTTGGAGAGTGGTGTCTCCTAGATTGGCTAGGTGTCACTTGGGAGCCTCCGACAAAGATTGTGGAGTTGAACCAAGGAGTTTGTAAGGGCAAGGAGATCGCCTACTTCATGAAGATCTACCGCTAGTGAGGCAAGTCCTTCGTGGGCGACGGCCATGGTGGGATAGACAAGGTTGCTTCTTCATGGACCCTTCTTGGGTGGAGCCCTCCATGGACTCGCGAAACCGTTACCCTTCATGGATTGAAGTCTCCATCAACATGGATGTACGATAGCACCACCTATCGGAACCACGCCAAAAACATCCGTGTCTCCAATTGTGTTTGAATCCTCCAAAACCCTTCCCTTTACATTCTTGCAAGTTGCATGCTTTACTTTCCGCTGCTCATATACTCTTTGCATGCTTGCTTGCTATGTGTTGTGAATGTTAAACTTGTGCCTAAACTCCACTTAAACCTAAATTTGCTAAAAACTGCAAATTTGGTACTTAGTGTCTAATCACCCCCCCTCTAGACACCTCTTCTCAAGGTCCTACAAAATCCAACAACTTGATCCAGATTGGGGCCGATAGATTTTAGTGCTAAGATCTTCACTGTGCGCATGGACTGGGTCAAGCCTTTGGGAATCATTTTCTGGAAGACGGTCGTAAATACATCAAGAAGAAATTTAAAAATGTGAATTTCAAGAAGACAGAGAAGAAGATGACTGCTGTACCTGAACGATTACGGATCCAATACAGAGTTCGGAGAATTTGGCAAACAGTACACCAACGCTGTCAATTTCGGCGCGTCAATGACCCTGATTTTTGTTGGACCTTCTAGATCAGATACAAGCAATCTCTCAAGGAAAGGCGCATTCTCAATGACCATAACGTGGAACAGCTGGAATGTCTCTTCCCAATTGATGTCTTCTTGCAGGGCCAGCAAGACACATAAATCCATCGGAGATTCGTCGAGGCGATGTGGAGTCTAATGAACCCATGGATCTGCTCAAGACGAAGGTACTCAAGCGCAGTACAGCTACGGAGCAGGTGCTCCATAGCCTTCTCCGAGATGACAATGTCGAAGAGGTCAAGCTGCTTGAGTTGAGGGAGAAGAAGGGAGGGCGCGGCATTAATCTGGGGAAGATAGCAGGAGCTGAAGCTGGCTCGGCGTAGCATTGGCGTGAGGCGGAGCGCGGACGGCGGCAGAGAGTGACATCGTCCAGCTTCAAAGCTGAGCTCCTCGAGCTGATCTAGGGTGGGGGATAAGAACCACTCGTCGAACTTGGGTTGGACCTTGCAGTTAGTAATGAACATGCGGATGTCAAGGCGTCTGGCTGGCCCAGGGTGCGATGAAAGGATCTTGGAGACTGCGGCCATGCATTTGCAATCCCCGTCACAGAGGCAGCTATCGACGGTCAGGTTGAGGGGGACGCAGCGCCAGAGGGGGCGCCACCACCGGGAGAGCAGGGCGGTCTGCACGGCAGATTTGGTGGGGAGGAGGCCGATGATGACGAGCAGCTTGTCATCGGGGAGGCTGCTAATGAAGTCCAGGCTCGCCGGATGCGGTTTTGGCTCGAGCTGCCCCGGCTTGTTGGCTGCCTCGCCGTCCGTCTCAACCGGCGGCGACGCCGGTGTACACGTGTGCTGGTGTGTGTTGTGTGTTGGGTGTGCACGAGTGCGTCCTTCTGTGCATGCCGCCGCGCAGTGGTGAATTGTGCGCGAGTGCGTCCTTCGCGTGCAAGAAGTTTGTCCTCAATGCACCCTCAATTTACTAGCGTGCGGGGTGCTACCCCAAGTGGTTTCAACTTTCTTTACTTCACCGCGTGTCAGATGGGCCTCTAGTTTACTTATTTTCACCCACTGCCACATGGGCCAGCACACCAAGATATAGAACACGAGCTGACAATGCAGCATGTGGATTTGTTGACCGGTCAACTAAACAATATACGGAGCTATACGCTGACACAATGAGCATATAATCCATCGGTATAGAGAGTTCGAGTGAGAGGGGAGGCTCGTGAGAGATAGCAGAGAGAGAAAGATCTACTCCCTCCGTTCGATAATGTAGTTACAACATTTTTTTTAAATCAAACTTTTGAAACTTTGACCAAGTTTATAAAGAAATTACTTATATCTACAATACCAAAGATAAATTATAGTATGAAGTAAGTACATGTTGTGATGAATCTAATGATTGTTCCAGATGTAAATGTTTTTCTCCACATATACATGGTCAAACTTTTTTGAGGTTTGACTTTTCAAAACATCCATATGCTTATGGACGTGACAGAGTCCCTAGAGAGAGAGAGAGAGAGAGTGAAAAAAGTGTGTGTTCATGTGTGAAAGAGACATGGACAACACCCGATAAAAGTAGAGAAAAAGCATGCGTGTCTTATGCAAACATATCACACATGCATCTTCGACAACGAAGGAAAGGTGAGGAGATAGTGTGTGGTTGTTTGGAACCGAGAGAGGAAGACCCCTAGCACGCGGCCAAGAGGGGTCTGACAAACAAGGGAGATAGGTCGAGAGAGACGTACGAAGAAAATGCAGACTGGGGAGGAGAGAGTGTATGTTTGTCATAGAGAGATCCCCTGGAGATCGTGATGGGACTACATGGGTGGGAGATCGAGTGACAAGGTGTGTGTGTGATAGAAGATGCCCCGAGAGATATCGAGATAGACGTATGGATGGAAGGAGACAATACGTGTGTTCCTGATGGCTAGTAAGAGATAATCATACTTAGGAGGGGGGAGTGCTTGCGCCTATGGCCCTGTTTGGATACTCTAACTCAGTTAGAGGTTAGAGTTAGATTCATACCCTGAACTAACCCTGAACTAACCCTAAGTAAAGAGGTGTTTGGATGGCAGGGTTAGATGGAGCGCGGATACGGCGAGGCACCTTCATGGGCGGTGCGAGAGGGAGGGAGGGAGGGAGAGGACGAGAAGCTTCAAGGAAGTGGGGAGGGATCTGCTGCGGGGAGAGCAAGAAAAAAAGTGTTTATTAGTGGTCCCGAGAAGAACTAACCCAAATAAGCACCTCTTGGATGGGTTAGTTTTTTTGGATGGGTTAGATGCATCTAACCTAAACTAACCCTCCTGTTTGGATCTTTTTGGGTTAGTTGACTCCAAACTAACCCAAACTAACTCTAACCCATGGATCCAAACAGAGCCTATGATGGAGTGAGGGATTATGGTACTTAGGGGGTGCGTGTCACATGGAGAGAGAACAAGGGCGGAGAGTGTTGGATGGGTCTATATGTATAGCGCGAGCGAGACATGTGTATGTGTGAACCAGGGAGATATAAGGCCAGTTTGGCTTGCGTCATGAGCATCTTTTGCGTGGCCTGGGGTTGTAGCTAGATTTCATGCACGCTTGTTTGGTTGCTACCCTGTGAAAAAGAAAGCCCGCTTGGGCTGGGTTCCCTTGCACTTTAATTAGCATGGCTGAACTCCAGACACTGCAAGTAGCCTGGCTCAAGCGACCGATTTCGAACGCCTGGCCGTTCCTGGTCGTGCGGCCACGAGGCTAACAGCAACATGCATGGATATTAGCATTAAATAATTGATGAATGGATTGATTGATGGGACGTTGATGCTTTGCCTGGCCCAAGCATGAACCAAACGCTTCAGCAGCACACAAGCCTGGCCAGGCAGAAATATTTTACATCTCACGTCCACACCAGGCAGCACCGGCCATCAAGGCATGAGGGTCAGGTCATGAACCAAACTGACCAATAAAGTTTGAGAGAGATTGAGGAGTCCCGATAAGGCTGAGTGGTGCGTCAGATAGCTGAGAGGGGGAATGAGATATTCCATCCGCTCGATAATGCAGTGCATGTAAATTTTTTAGAATTCAAACTTTGGAAACTTTGATTAGGTTTACGCAAATGTTATTTATATCTACAATACCAAAGATACATCATACAAAACTACATCTCATGGTGAATCTAATGGTATATGTTTGCCGTACTAGATGTAATTGTTTTTCTCCACGTACATGGTCAAACTTTGTGATGTTTGACTTTTCAATAAATCTATATGCTATGGATGGAGGAGAGTGCCTCAGTCGAGACAGATCAAGTGCGTGTGAAGGAGAATGAGTAAGTGTGCAAAAAGAGTATGTGTGTGAAAGAGAAAGTGACAACAAACGATAAATTAGAGAGAGTGTGTGTTTTTTCGTTTCTTATGTGAACATATCACGCATGCATCTCCGAGATGGAAAAGCGAGGTGAGGACATACATGAAGATAGCTAGTGTGTGATTGTTTGCAACGGAGAGAGACACCCCTATAGCACATGTCCAATAGAGGTCTGGCCAACAAGGAAACAAGGTCGAGAGGGACACATGGATGGCATGGACGCATGGGGAGGGAGAGAGGGTGTGTTTGTGATAGAGAGATCCCCTCAAGATCGTGAGGGGACTATATGGGTGGGAGATCGAGGGAGTGCGTGCGCGATAGAAAGATGCCCCGAGAGAAATCGAGATAGACCATGCACATGTTTGTGATGGAGACTAAGATTAGCTAGTCATATACATATAGGGGGGACTGTGTGTGCCTACAATTGAGTGAGAGACCATCATACTTGGCTAGCTGGGCATGAGATTGTGTGTGTGTGCGTGCGTGTGAGACGGAGAGAGAACGAGGGAGAGAGATAGAGTTTTAGATGGGCCTATCGAGTGTGAGTAAGATATGCATGTGTATGTGTGACCCAGGTGGATGGAGAGCTTGAGAGAGGGGGGGAAGAGCTCCGAGACGACATAGTGGTGCGTGAGAGAGTTACGGTCAAAGAGCCAAGGAATTTGTGTGCGTACGATGAGTGCACCCAAGATATCTAGCTTGGACTAGCTAGAGTATCATACATAGTGTGCGAGAGAGACTTATAGATGGTGTATATATGAATGCGAACTAGAAAGACCCCCCCCCCACACACACACACATACAAAGAGAGAGAGAGAGAGAGAGAGAGAGAGAGATGGAGAGAAAGGGAGAGGGACCAACAAGGTTTTTGTGTCAGATGCGTGCGAAAGAATTGAAAATTGTCGGCGAGAGAGTGAGAGAGAGAGAGAGAGAACAGGAGTCCGGGAGAGGGGGAGGTCGCGTTTTATGCATCAAAGACTGATATAAACCATGTTTCGATATAAACTTGCATTCAAATATTTAAATTGGAGAACATGTTGTCTGCAATCCACACATGAATGGATATATGCGTATATCAAACAAGTTCATTAATTTGACTTTCAACATGTTCATGGAGTACTATAATACTGTACAACATGCTACTCGATTGAGGTGTTCAATTTTGGATTTAGTTCACTATTTTGACCTACCGAACGAGCTAGTTCATTGAATCGAGATATTTCATTTTGGGTTTGATTCGCGTTTTTGAGTGGGTCAACTATTTGTCATATAGTAAATCGCTAGCAACGAGCATGTAAAAACACATTACTCCCGAGCATCATCTCTCCATCTAAAAAAGAAGTGGAAAGGTAATATTTCAAAATTTGATTCGAATCGACTTGGTAAGGTAGACGTGGATGCTCGTTCTCCCAAAATTTGAAGAACCATTAAACATCCTCTCTGCTCGGTGGAATTCGCCCGAGCAAATAAATGGGAGACGCAAAATTACCGTCCTATGTGGGACACGCATCAATTGGCCCGTTGTACATCGAGGATAGGTTCGTAACTTCATCCAAGCGTGCCTTCTCCTCGGCCAGAATGACATGTGCCGAATAATTCATAAACCATGGTCGGCAAAACACACTCTCCTCGCCGGAAATAGCTCGCGCCCACTATTTCAAAAACGCTCTCCTCGCCCGAAATCGCTCGTGCCCACTATAGTTCAAAACACGCCCTCCTCGCCCGAAATCGCTCCCACCCACTATTTGGGGAGAAGCAAATTTACTCTACTATCCCCGACCCTCAGTACACAGACCAAAGCTGAGAAGCCTATAGGCAAGGGTAGAACTGTAACTCCCCCTCACATTTCAGACAAATGCGTCCGTAAGACATGGTTCCACTCCCCTCCCA
>NC_041393.1:54922654-54939587 GCF_002162155.2 Triticum dicoccoides | reverse complement strand
ATTCATACCTCGTGGGCGCCAAATCACCTTCTCCCCGGGAAGCTCCCTTCTACCAAGCCGCGAAACCTCAGCCCCACCTCCATGGCGCCCCCCACCGCACCAATTTCACAGCCGCCCTCCTCCCTAATGCCGGAGACGCTGTCCAATTGCCGTCGTGCACTGGGTCGTGTGCCTCTTACTCCGTGTTGCTGGTGATGCCTCGACGACGGCCATGTGAACCGTACCAGAGCCGACTCACCCCCGCCGTTGTTCACGGCGCCGGAGCGGCTCCAACTTCGGATTTGTCCAGAGTCCTAGCACTGCTTCCGCGTAGCCATCGACCGTCGCGACATCGCTCTTTCCCTGCCGCTGGTCGCCACCGCAACCGCGCTGGCCTCACCGACTCAGCAGCTGGACTTGCCTACTTCACCATGCCGCCAGATAGGTCGCACCCTCATCTCAAATCACTTTATTTAGGCGTCAGTTGTCTGAATTTTTATTCTGGGCCAATCGATTCCCAATGGGAAGCAGCACCCCTCGAGGCGGCGGAGCTCCTAGGCTGCCGGCTGGCTGGTGTCTAACGTAAGGGTGCGGGGCCGCAAGTTCGCCGCGGAAGCAGCGCTTAGATGGCTATCTTTTAGAGTTGCGTGGGTCGAATGTACTGCCGCCGCCGGATCTGGATGATGGGGAGTCTTTGTGGATTGGCCCGTGGGCAGCGCAACCACGGCAGTGCGGTGGGGCGGGGAGCGGGGTTTTGGTCGGGGCCACAGACGGCAGAGGCAGGCTGCTCTACTGTTGGTCGCTGGCTCTTCGGGGAAGATTCCGAACAGTGTCAGCCGGGAGGCACAAGACGGCCATCAAGCCATCCGGCGTAGATCGGACAGTACCAAAATAAAATAAAATCGTGTGACCCCAATTTAGACTTCAGTCAACAGACGTGTGACCACTCTCGTACCTTGCTGTTGATCTCTTAGTGTATTTCTTCAGATCAAAGAGATATGTCGTTCTTAACATTATGCGTTATCTGCATCTTCAGACACACCGTCTTCCGACTCACCGCAGCCGCTCCAACAAGGAAAGCATACACCAGAAGGGAGCTACAGTCCCCACTCAACAGTTCCCTGCATCGAATGCGTGTGCCCGACATGGATAGCCACAACAACTGCAGGGCCATCGACAAGTCAGCACATGATGCTCACTCCTATGGATGGCAGCCAGATAGGTTGTACCCTCATCTTACTTTTGTGCAACATTTATGACTTTGTTATTCATCTAAGCACGGAAAATAGATCATCACATTTCACTGTATATTCATGCTGATCTCTTACGGGTCTTGTTCAGGAGTTCACGATGTTCCATAGTTTAGCTAAGATACTTGTTCTTTAGGTAACGTTGTTCCATAATTATCATCCATCAGCCAATGCTATCCCACAGGCTGGTGATTATAGTATTATACCACTTCTAGTATTACCAATGTTGTTCTTTAATACTTTTGTGTGCCATCTAGTTAATCTCGAGTACAAACGATACATATTCTGTAGCTTTCATCTGTGTTCTCCCTTTAGTTTATGAGACCTATTGCTGCTAGTTAACCCCAGTCCTACTATTTATGTCGTCTCCTATAGGCACTCATTTACATAAATCTAACTACTAGTTGTCTTCCATGCATGTCAGATATAATTGCACACACTGATATATCCATAAGAACCTCACAGAGCAATGTAAAGGCCAATAAACTTGATGTCAATGATACCCAATATGATGGAACATGTAAAGGCAGTTCTTCAGAAGACTTGCAGAAAGATGATGAATCCTCTTCACCCCACAAGGTCCTTGCTCTAACTTGGCCTGTGATATGGGTACAACATGCATATAATGTCCTGGAGTGTATCTACTATGTTGCAATGCCATGTGCTTAGCATGCTGATCATGCATGTAAATATGTCATGCCTTCCTGTTTTTCAAGTACCTATTTCATTCATGATAACATGTTTTCAAATTCAAGTACCGTCAATCTACTCTATTGCAATGCCATCTGCTTAATTTGGACATCATGCTTCTGAATATCTTATGCATTGTTATTCATCAGTATGTACTTCATCTATCTGCCATACCATGTTTTTTTACATTGAAGTGATGTTCTAGTGCTCTGTTGCAATGCCATCTTATTTTCCCAATCATACACGTGTATGTTGCCTTAGTTATTTCTGTACGTATTCCGCTAGCATATAGTTTTACATTCAACTAGTGTTTTTTTGTTGTGTTGTCATGTCGTATCCCTAGCTCTTACACCATACTCCCTCCGTCCGGATTACATGTTGCCGAAATGGATAAAAAAGGATGTATCTAGAACTGAAATACGCCTAGACCCGTCCATTTTTTCCAGATGGAGGGAATACATGTCAATATGTCATGCCTTTCTATTCTTCAGTACCTATTCCATCTCTGTTGTAGCATCTTTTATAACTGAATCACCATTCTTTTATATAAGGCATGCAAGGGGAAGACGACTATGTTAGAATCTGAAGGGTTACAAACCAGGTCTTTGCAAAAGATCCAAACGCCAGGAGATAATAAACCAACTCCATTTTTCATAGATACTGCTCCAGCACAGAGAAACCCAACTCCCACTGATAATAAGCAGATTCCAGTGGCCAAAGAACTAGTCCGCTCCAGTCCAGCAAAAGAATGTCAACTCCATTCTAAGAAGCGTGTGCGTATCCTCGCATCATGAAATTTTATAGCATTCTGATCATACTTTCTACATGTTTCTTACCCATCTCTCTTTTAGAAAATAAGGTTAAACGATAGAAGACTTCCTCCATTGGGATTGTATTCGAGGAAAATATCTTGCGAGAATTCTCTGTGCTCCAATGCTGATGTAAGTACCTGTTGTATATCACTATATTTTTACATCAACATGTATTTTGTTAATCGGCGTGAATCTAACCTTTATCTGATCTAAAATTAGTTGTAGCAAAATGTTAAAGGCGCCAATGTTGATTTTTGTAAGGAAAACTGCCTGGTAGTTTTGCATACTGAGCTGCATGAATGTACTATCTCATATCACGCACATTACTGAATTGTGGTGCTTCTCTGGTCGCCCATTCATTCATTGTGTCAATGTTGCTTTCGTGCTACCTTGCCTGGTTGATGATAGCTGTGCCATATTGTGTTAATTTGGTGTAGGCTAGTTGCCCAAACATTTGTTGTGTCAATGTTGCTTTCCTATTATCTGACTTGGCCAATGATAGCAATGCTAGTGTGTTAATTTGGTGCAGGCTGCTGAAGATAAGAAGACAAACTCTGAAAACAGCAAGGCAACCCCATTGTTTCTTTCCAGTAAACCTAGGCCAGGTAATATGGCAATAACTCATGATTAATCTGTTTCGTTCCCGTCCTAATTTATGTTATGATGCAGTGGTCGAGACACTCTCCACTATCAATAATACAAGCCTATCAAAATCGCCATCTGAATCTGTTCAGTATCCTCTGTCTTGAATGCAACGGAATAAATGTATGTTTGTGAACCAATTAATGGCTGAAGCAATGATGGAAATGGTGGATGAATCAGAGGTGCGGAGTCGTGCGACACAACAACTGATCAATGTTTTCAGAGACAGTGTAGCAAAGCAGAAAGAACTTGCCCACATGCTTATGGGCGTCATCTGTGTTGAGTTTGCAGATTGTGATGTTGTAGATGGTTAGTTTCTGCTCATTTATTTGCACTGGCATCAATCTTTGATTGCCTAGTGGATGTAATTTCCTGTAATATATGCTGGATGTGCAACATTATTCCCTATATGTCGTACCTTTGCTTGATCGATTTTGGTCATGTACATAATTGCTCGTCGTAATGGGCTCAAATTATCTAATTTGGCCTAAAGACATGTACGAACTTTAGTGGGCCCATTAAGTTAATGGGTCGTTACTAGGACGAAAGTTAATGGTCGGCCCTCTTACCTACCGGGTCGTTAACAGGTCGACGTCGAAGCGGGCAACAAGTGGCCCCAATTTATTTCACGGGTCGTTAACAGGCCGTTACTAAGTTTGGGCTACATATGGCCCAACTATACTGTAGGCCTTTAGCAGGCCGAAAGAGACAGCGTGCTTGTACTGGACCATGAAGACCATGGGCCGCTAAGAGGCCGAAAGTCAGGTCGTATTGTAAATGGCCCAACTGTGTTGTGGGCCTTTACCAGGTTGAAAGAGAAACCGGGCTGGTATTGGACCATGAAGGGCATGGGCCGTTAAAAGGCCAAAACTAAGGTCCAACTACAAATGGCCCAACTCATTTATGGTCCGTTAACAGGCCGAAAGGCACACAGGTCGGGAATTGGCCCAACACTTAAATGGGTCGCTAAAAGGCTAAAACTCAGGTCCGACTACAAATGGCCCAACTGATTTATGGGCCGTCAACAGGCTGAAAGTGACACCGGGCGAGAAATTGGCCCAACACTTAAATGGGCCGCTAAATGGCCGAAACTTAGGTCCAACAACAAATGGCCCATCAGATTTATGGGCCGTCAACAGGCTGAAAGACACACCGGGCCAGAAATTAGCCCACCATTTAAATGGGTCGCTAAAAGGCCGAAAGATGTACATCCTGAAAATTGGCCCATCCATTAAATGGGTCGTGAACAGGCCGAAATCTCATCGAGCCGATATTGAGCCCAAATATATAGCGGGTTGTTAACGGGCTCGAACTGACGATGGGCTACAATGGTGTCAAATCTTTAACGGGCCGAATTGGCACATCTCGTATGGGCCGTGGGCTTAAATGGACCTGACACAAGTAGGCCTTATATGGGCTGGGCTGCTAATTTTTACTGGGCCGGCCTTTTCATGAGAATGGGCCTCTGTTGGGCCATGCCACGTGTCGACGTATCATAGGCGACTTCCGTCCAATGAGTGGATGACACCTGTCCCAACAATGAGCCGACACATGTTTCCTCCAGCCAATGATGATTTTACACGTGGAAAATTCCCATTGGTCGGGGCTGTTAACGGGTTATCGGATTCAAAACCCGACCTGGTAGCTTAACGGCGTTCCGTTACGGTGGATGCCACGTGTCGATCACCCTTGATGAAAGCACTTCTGTGACGCGCGATTTATCGTCATGGAAGTGGACACTTCCGTGATGATAATTTTGGTAATGTCATGGAACACTTCTACGACAGCACAGGTATGACTATCTTGATTCTGTCATAAATTTGTCATGGATGTACATGCATGACAAAAAACGCGACCTACTGTGACAAACACGTATCATCACGGAAGTGTATTTTTTGTAGTGCATTTTCTTGCATGACCCGCGCACCTTGATGTTAGATGTCCCATGTGTTGGCAAAAGGATGAACAAAGCACAAGTCAAAAAAAGAGTGGAAGAACATAGATTCCCAACGACCGAGAAGGAGCAAGAAACCTCGCGGTGGAGCGTCTACACTCATAATATTTTATATTATTCAGCGATATAAAATCAACCAAATCTCTCGTCTAGCTGGTTCGCGCGTTTTCCCCTTTTTTGCCGCTTGCCCACCTATAGAACCGCCTCGCGACGGCCAATTCCTCACCAAACACCTAGGGAGGCGGTTGAACCGAACAAGTCTAACTTGTTTTTAGTGGTTACATTGACGTGGCATCGAAAGGGTGTGATAGATGACTCTGGCAAAATAATTGACTACCACGTTGGCATACATGGCTACCATCCCGTGCTCTGTCATTCGGTGCGTGCATGATTCACATTCCATTGAAATAACATTGTGTATGTTCCATCAAATAGAATAACTTAATTTATAAAAAAACGCGCCACCGCGTCATGATCGAACTTTGGTTCTCCCACGCGTGGTTCCCATGAACAAATAATACACTCGCCAAATTATCTGGTGAGCTGCCTCTTCATATAGAAATGAGCTCACCGTGTACCCGCATGTGAGTACTAGGGACAGAGGCAAAGAGTACCTGCATCGGTGCCTGTACATGTTCTCTTCGTGCTCGCATTCCTTTTTTCAGGTGATTCATGCACGTACTCCACCTACGTTCGTGACCGTTGGTGAGTCTCTCCTACTATACTTACCTCCATTTTCTTGCATGACACGTGGACCTGGATGTTGGATGTCCCACGTGTCGGCAAAACTTAGAAGAACGCTTTCCGACGACCGAGAAGGAGCAAGAAACCTCGCGGTGGAGCGTCTGGACTCTTTAATATTTTTAGTCGGTGATATAAAATCTACCCAATCTTCTCGACAGTAGACCGGAAGAGTCCGAAACACGATAGCCCAGTGTAGTTACATCATACATGGCCAACCCACGCTATCACCAGTATTTCTTGGCCTCCGTGCGACACCTAGCTCTAGTAATCCACCAGCCTATATTGCTTCTCATTCCTCGTCTCTCTCAAAGTGTGGTGGGTTGGCGTGTTTGCCGTCTATTGAGGTCGGTCAACTCATCACATGTTAGCGACATGCCAAGAACATTCTAAAAAAATTACTGTACTCTATTGTTATGCCAAGAAGAGGAAGCGCTTTGACCAACAGACCATACGAGACAGGCGTGCCGTGACGTGAGTGGGTCCTGTTTCTTGTTTCGAACTTGTTTGGTGTAGTAGTAACACTTGGTTTTGACTATTGATAAGATTTTATATAGGGCCTAATGTATTCTTCGAGGTTGCCTTTGACTATTGATAAGATTTTATATAATTTGAAAATTATATCATTCGAAGATCCTTTCATGTTCCATTTAAAAAAGATCCTTTCATGTACGAATTTGACGGTATGCTTTGAGCAAGTTGCATGTCCTATATTGCTCCTATTTGGATACTCTAACTTAGCTAGAGATTAGACTAACTCATGACTAACCCTGAACTAACTCTAGCCAAAGAGGTGTTTGTATGACAGGGTTAGATTGACAATAAATGCACTTGATGGAGAGAGAAAAGTGATATTTCAGTGGGCCCCATGATAACTAGCTCCAATTAGCACCACTTGGCTGGTGGGATAGAGAGAGAAAAGTGATTTTTCAGTGGGCTCGATGAGAACTATCTCCAATTAGCACCTCTTGGGTGGGATAGTTTTTTTTGGTGGGTTTGGTGCAACTTGCTCCAATTTAACCATCATGTTTGGATACTTTAGGGCTATTTGAGCCAACTAGCTCAAAATAACTCTAACCCGTGGATCCAAACAGGGCCAAAATTAGTCCTGGAAAACGCATTAAGCCCTATATATGTGGATAGACGGAGTACATGATACTAGCAAACACTCACCATTAATAGTAGTTCATTGGTTGGTTTCGATTTTTGATTCAGTTGTTGTGCTGCTACCGTCCAATATTCGCGTGTGGTTGTTTCTAGAATAGAAAAGGAGGTAGTAGTACTTACTGTGGGAAAGGTGAAGTGATAGTTGCTTCGCCCGAGCAACTTATTACTTTGGGAATATTGGAGTACCAGCGGATTCAACAAAGAGAGAAATGATGGTTGCTTTGTCTGAGCAACTTACTGTGGTGAAGGTGGGGTTCTGTGATTTGACTGCTCACTAGTCATTATTACTACGGCGCAACGATCGGGGTGAATCTTTCCCTGCAGTTGTGCACTCAATATTGCTGCATGGCAGGTGGAGCCGGATGAAGGATGTCCCACATGTTGGTGAAACGAAGTTGAATTGTTTCAGGCATTGCTATCAATCCTTCAGGATTAGTTTATATGTACGCATAATTTTCTAGCATAATGAAATTGTACTGTGATGCTATGAAGGTTTCAACTTTCGTTCTCATAGGAAAGAAAGGTTTCAACTTAGGATTCATGTGTCCTCTTGCCTCAAGATTGTCTTGTTACAACATTCCATCAAATACAAATGAAACTACCATGGCTGCTAATGCATCTCAATGGTTCACAGATCAGCGCCAATATTCACATCACAACTAAAGACAAAGTTATGAGAAGGTGTACAAATAAAGAAAAATATATAATTGATCAATGTTGTTCGTAGGCATGGCTCCATTTTCTGGGCATAGTGTTCATTGGTTGGCAGCTAGTTTCACCCAGCTCTGTAGCCAAAAAAGAGGTGTATGGAGGACATCACAATTCGATCATTTTGTGCAGCTCCACTAAAATCGAGCAGATCATCCCTGTTTGCAAAGATATTCAGTCAGTGTGATTACAATAATAGTGGAACTAGATGATGAAACATAACACACACAAATAGAAGCCGATCACCTCTGCGATCTCTCTTTAGGACTAACTACTTGTTGGAGAAGATTAGGAACGGAGTTGGATGAGGAGGATAGCAAAACCAATCTCCCTTTTTGTAGTCCCACATAAATGTAAAAATGTTGCCCGTGTGAAATTTTGGCGGAACTGCACAAAACACTCTTAAGAAAAAAGTGATTTGTGTAGTTCACCAAAAGGTCGCAATAGCAACAAGGTGAAATGGATGGCCCTGGTTGAAGACACATACGCCGACAAAAAAGAAGCATAGTCCATGTAATAAGGGAAACATAGCGGCATGGTGGTTTAATCAAAAATGGTTTGAGGACGAGATTGCAAGATGGAAAGTATGTCGGTCGAGATACGTTTTAAGAAAACAACTAAAGAGGATCCACATGCAGGATTTTCCACATGGAGCAACATGGGAAGATGGGCATTGGAGCAAGGCCAGAGGAAGCTCTACCTGAGGGTCGTCGGGATGTAACTAGGAGGGCGCCAGCGGCCGGGATCTTCCCATACTGCGGCAGCAAGCAAGTGGCGAAGGCCCTACCGCGATGAAGCTTGGTCAGAGAGAACGACGGGTACCGCAGATCGGGACGTGCTGCCTCAATGCCGTCGAACGGAGAAATGATGCACATCCTCCCTTTCCGCCGGCGGACGGGATGTTGCTGGATTAGTGACCAACGATGAGAGAAAGAGGCCACCGGCGCCTTGTATGAGATGGTGTGACGAGAGACAAACCCCGGCAGGCAGGCTCCATTGTATATAGTGGAGTAGATTTTTCTTTTTTCTCGACGACAATCATTTTATATTTTGTACGTGCCATTAAGGAATATAACTTTATTTAATACTAACGTGTCAAGTCAAACTTTGTTTCGACTACGCATGGTACACGACCCTACTTCGAGTAAACAACCACTAGATGTGTCAATTTATCATGTGGGCTGCCTTTTCGTATAGAAATGAACTCCACCGTGTACCCGCGTGGGTGTGGCCAGGAATGAGACGTGAGTACGTGCATCGCTGGTGCACCTATTCTTTAGGTGCAGGTACGACAAGGGTGGGTGTGAGAGAGATGGTTTGTGTGAAACAAAGGCAATGTGTCGATGATATCTCAAACAAAAAAATGTAACATATGTAATGTGTGTGAAACAAAGTCATGGATATATCATATATATAGAGGGAGTGATCCACGAGAAGAGAGTGGAGGGATCATCGGCGTGAGATATTGATAGAATCGAAAACAGGGATGAAGTGCGTCGGTGCGCGAACGATAAAAAGTGCCATCGAATTTGTGTTTTCCCACGTCAAAGATACAAGGCGGCTGGCCTACTGGAATGTGGGAGGGTAGAGATGCAGTTTTTCTCTATGGCATGGATACCTACCTACAACGTTCGACTATCGATGTGTGGGGGGAGGGGGCAGAGACCTAACTATAGAGAGGTAGATCGACTAGTATATGTGTGGAGAAGGAGAGAGACCTAGCAATGTATTGAGGGAGATCGATCGACATCCATGCATATGTGTTGCAGAGGAATAAGGTTGGGAGAAAGACAAAGGTAGAGTGTCAGAGGGTTGGTGGTGGAGTTGCTTCTCACAAATGGTGGGAGAGGCCTTCTAGACAAACAGAGGGTATGAGTGCAATATCAATAAGAGACGGCCGGGGATGTATGCCTGTCTATGCATGTGCGTGTGAGAGACGGGTGTCGGTGTCAAAACTGGCAGATCTCGGGTAGGCTCCCTCAACGGGTCGGGAGGTATGCAAGGATGATGAGGGGGATGATATGGTTGTGATAAGCAGATGTAACCATCAATCGTCGTGTGTCCGAGAAAGGGAGAGACATAATTAGTGAGGTAAATCGATCAGTGCATGGTGAAAAAGAATTATAGTCGACCTAGATATATGTAGGGAGATTGGTCAATTGATCAACAGGAATTATACGCACTCTTACAACAGGAATTATAGTCAACGGGAATTGATCAATTGCATGGTTAGTCACAAAATCCTACATAAAACTTATGGATCACTGAATATGATATGTTTGATTCCTTGCAATAGTTTTGGAAATAGAGATGGAATATGTGGGAGGTACTAGTAAATGGTTGTGGTTAGTAGGAATATTGGTGTTAAGGTTTGTGATTCCCGAAGCATGCACGTATAGTCTCTCGTTATGCTATGAAGTTGGAGCATGATTTATTATTGATTGTCTTCCTTATGAGTGGCGGTCGGGGACGAGCGATGGTCTTTTCCTACCAATCTATCCCCCTAGGGGCATGCGTAGTAGTACTTTGCTTCGAGGGCTAATAAACTTTTGCAATAAGTATATGAGTTCTTGATGACTAATGTGAGTCCATGGATTATACGCACTCTTACCTTTCAGCAATTTGCTAGCCTCTACGGTACCGTGCATTGCCCTTTCTCACCTCGATAGTCGGTGCAAACTTTGCAGGTGCATCCAAACCCCGTGATATGATACGCTCTATCACACATAAACCTTATTATATCTTCCTCAAAATAGCCACCATACCTACCTATTATGGCCTTTCCATAGCCATTCCGAGATATATTGCCAGGCAACTTCCACCGCTTCCGTTTGATGACTTGAGCATTCATTGTCATATTGCTTTGCATGATCATATAGCTGACATAGTAGTTATGGCTCAGCTACCGTGCATCATTTTTCATACATGTTACGCTAGATCATTGCACCTCTTGGTACACTGCCAGAGGCATTCATATAGAGTCATATTTTGTTATAGGTATCGAGTTGTAATTTTTATTTCTTTTGAGTTATAAGTAATAGAAGTGTGATGATCATCATTATTCATTTTTAGAGTAGTGCCCCAGTGAGGAAAGGATGATGGAGACTATGATTCCCCCACAAGTCGGGATGAGACTCCGGACAATGAGAGAAAAAAAGAGGAAAAAAGGAAAAAATGAAAAATAAAAAAAGAGGAAAGAAAAAAAGAAAAAGGAAAAATAAACAAAGAGAGAAGGGGATTGTTAGTATCCTTTACCACACTTGTGCTTCAAAGTAGCACCATGTTTTTCATACGGAGAGTCCCATATGTTGTCACTTTCATATACTAGTGGGAATATTTCATTACTGTACGCTTTGCTCATCCGTTGTGGCCTGAGACGAGATACGCGCGACTACTATTAGGGTGTCGGCACGCCGGGAGGTCTTGCTGGATTAGTTTTACCATTGTTGAAATGTCTTGTGCACTGGGATCCCGAGTCTGATCGGATGTCCCACGATGGAGGATTGTCGCCGCGGATCGTGAGCTTGCCATGGGCTAAGTTGGGACACCCCTGCAGGGTTTAAACTTTCGAGAGCCGTGCCCGCGGTTATGTGGTAGATGGAAATTTTTAATGTCCGGTTGTAAAGAACTTGACACCAGATTCGAATTAAAATACACCAACCGCATGTGTAATAGTGATGGTCTCTTTTTGTGTGAGTTCGAGAAGAGAACACGGTGGGGTTATGTTTGAGCGTAAGTAGTTCAGGATCACTTATTGATCATTACTAGTTTACGATCGTTTGCGTAGCTTCTCATATTATTCTTGTACTTGTAAGTTAGCCACCATACAATGCTCAGTCGCTTGCTGTAACCTCACCACTTATCCTTTCCATACCCATTAAGCTTTGCTGGTCTTGATACCCATGGTAATGGGATTGTTGAGTCCTCGTGGCTCACAGATTACTACAACAACAGTTGAAGGTATAGGTAATGCGATGATCATGACGTGAGAGCGATGTTTGCTTGTTTTGGAGTTCTTCTTCTTCTTTGTCGATCTTGGGTTAGGTTCCTGGTCGGCAGCCTGGGCTAGCAGGGTGGATGTCGTTTGAGTTTCTGTTGGTGTTTCATCTGTAGTCGTATGTTGCTCTTATGTATGGTGTTGATGTATTCATGTGGCATTGTATGCCTTTTGTATGTATCCCCATCTGTTATGTAATGGTACGCTGTAATGATATCCACCTTGCAAAAGCGTTTCAATATGCGGCTCTATCCTTGGTGAGACCTTCGAGTTCCTCTCGGATAGAATCGCATATTGGGCGTGACAATCACTCTAGACGAAGTGATCTGTCTTCTTCATCATCTGATAAAGAGGACACCCAGATGGCTTATAAACCGGCTCAAGGCCGCAATACGGCCCGCCAAGCGCTAAACGTCATTTATACATGCCGACTTAGCCAAAGAAGTGACAGCCTTGATTTTTCTCCGGGTTAGCTTCAATGCCTCTCTCAGAAACCAAGAAACCCAATAGTTTGCCTGTTGGCACGCCAAAGACACACTTGGCCGGGTTAAGCATCATCTTATAGACCCGTAGATTGTCAAAGGTCTCTGTCAAATCATCTATCAAAGTCTCTTTCTTCCTGGATTTTACAACAATATCATCCACATAAGCGTGAACATTGCGTCCAATCTGGTCATGAAGGCAATTCTGAACGCACCGCTGATAAGTGCCACACACATATATGACAAGTGCCAAGTGCCATTATTAAGATCTGTATAATCCACACACATATGCCAAGTGCCATTTTTCTTAAGCACCAGCACAGGGTTAGCCAACCACTTAGGATGAAAAACTTCAATGATGAATCCAGCAGCCAAGAGCCGGGCCACCTCTTCACCAATAGCCTTATGCCTCTCTTCATTTAAAAGACAAAGGAATTGTTTGACTGGCTTAAACTTGGGATCAATATTGAGAGTGTGCTCAGCGAGTTCCCTCGGCACACCTGGCATGTCTGAAGGCTTCCATGAAAAGCTGTCACGGTTCTCATGGATGAACTCAATGAGCACGCTTTCCTATTTCAGATCCATATTAGCACTGATGCTGAACTGCTTGGATGAGTGCTACCTCTTGAGCATGTGTTGGTTTTTCCCTTGAAGACGAAAGGCTGATGCAGCAAAGTAGCATAAGTATTTCCCTCAGTTTTTGAGAACCAAGGTATCAATCCAGTAGGAGGCTCCTCAAAAGTCCCACGCACCTACACAAACAAACAAGAACCTCGCAACCAACGCAATAAAGGGGTTGTCAATCCCTTCATGGTAACTTGCAAAGTGAGATCTGATAGAGATAATAAGATAAGATAAATATTTTTGGTATTTTTATGATATAGATTGGAAAATAAAAGATGCAAATAAAAGTAGATGGGAAATTTATATGATAATAGATAGACCCGGGGGGCATAGGTTTCACTAGTGGCTTCTCTCAAGATAGCATAAGTATTACGGTGGGTGAACAAATTACTGTCGAGCAATTGATAGAAAAGTGCATAGTTATGAGAGTATCTAGGCATGATCATGTATATAGGCATCACGTCCGTGACAAGTAGACCGACTCCTGCCTGCATCTACTACTATTACTCCACACATTGATCGACTCTTGCCTGCATCTAGAGTATTAAGTTCATGAAGAACAGAGTAACGCATTAAGAAAGATGACATGATGTAGAGGGATAAAGTCAAGCAATATGATATAAACCCCATCTTTTTATCCTCGATGGCAACAATACAATACGTGCCTTGCTGCCCCTGCTGTCACTAGGAAAGGACACCGCAAGATTGAACCCAAATCTAAGCACTTCTCCCATTGCAAGAAAGGTCAATCTAGTAGGCCAAACCAAACTGATAATTCGAAGAGACTTGTAAAGATAACTTAATCACACAAAAAAGAATTCAGAGGAGATTCAAATATTTCCCATAGATAAACTTGATCATAAACCCACAATTCATTGGATCTCGACAAACACACCGCCAAAATCGAATAGATCTCCAAGAAGATCGAGGAGAACTTTGTATTGAGATTTAACGAGAGAGAAGAAGCCATCTCGCTAATAACTATGGACCCGAAGGTCTGTGGTAAACTACTCACAACTCATCAGAGAGGCCTTGGAGATGATGTAGAGGCCCTCCATGGTCGATTCCCCCTCTGGCGGAGTGCCGACGAAGGCTCCGAGATGGGATCTCGCGGATACAGAAGGTTGCGGCACTGGAAATACTTTTTCATGATGCTCCTGGATGTTTTCAGGGTACGTGGATATATATATATATATATAGGAGGAAGAAGTATGTCGGTTGACGCTCGAGGGGCCCACGAGCGTGGGGGCGTGCCCACCCCCTTAGGGCGCGTCGGGCACCCTCGTGGCCGCCTCGTTCGTTGCTTGACGTCCAATCCAAGTCTCCTGGATTGCGTTTGTTCCGAAAAGATCACTCCCGAAGGTTTCATTCCGTTTGGACTCTGTTTGATATTCCTTTCCTTTGAAACACTGAAATAGAAAAAAAAACAGCAATTTGGGTTGGGCCTCCGGTTAGTAGGTTAGTCCCAAAAATGATATAAAAGTGTAAAGTAAAGCCCATAAACATCCAAAACGGGTAATATAATAGCATGGAACAATCAAAAATTATAGATACGTTGGAGACGTATCAAGCATCCCCGAGCTTAATTCCTGCTCGTCCTCGAGTAGGTAAATGATAAAAACAGAATTTTTGATGTGGAATGCTACCTAGCATAATTCTCAATGTAATTTTCTTTATTGTGGCATGATTGCTCAGATCCAAATGATTCAAGATAAAAGCTTATAAAACATAAAAATAGTAATACTTGAAGCATACTACCAAATAACCATGTCTTATCAAAATAGCATAGCCAAAGAAAGCTTACCTCTACAAAATCATATAGTTAGGCCATGCTTCATTTTCATCACACAAAATACTCCCATCATGCACAACCCCGGTTTCAGCCAAGCAATTGGTTCATACTTTTTAACGCGCTTCAGCTTTTTCAACTCTTATGCAATACATGCGTGCAAGCCATGGACATAGCACTATATGTGGTATATGGTGGTTGTGACGACAAAAAGGGAGAAGATAGTCTCACATCAACTAGGCGTATCAACGGGCTATGGAGATGCCCATTAATTGATATCAATGTGAGTGAGTAGGGATTGCCATGCAATGGATGCACTAGAGCCATAAATATATGAAAGCTCAACAAAAGAAAACTAAGTGGGTGTGCATCCAACTTGCTTGCTCACGAAGACCTAGGGCATTTTGAGGAAGCCCATCATTGGAATATACAAGCCAAGTTCTATAATGAAAAATTCCCACTATTATGTGAAAGTGACAACATAGGAGACTCTCTATCATGAAGATCATGGTGCTACTTTGAAGCACAAGTGTGGAAAAAAGATAGTAGCATTGTCCCTTCTCTCTTTTCTCTCAAATTTTTTTGGTAGGCTTCTTTGACCTCTTTTTTTTTGTAAAGTCCGAAGTCTCATCCGAACTTGTGGGGGAATCATAGTCTTCATCATCCTTTCCTCACTTGGGACAATGCTCTAATAATGAAGATCATCACACTTTTATTGATTTACAACTCAAGAATTACAAGTCAATACTTAGAACAAAATATGACTCTATGTGAATGCCTCCGGCGGTGTACCAGGGTATGCAATGAATCAAGAGTGACATGTATGAAAAATTATGAAGGTGGACTTGCCACAAATACGATGTCAACTACATGATCATGCAAAGAGCAATATGACAATGATGGAGCGTGTCATAATAAACAGAAAAGTGGAAAGTTGCATAGAAATATATCTCGGAATGGCTATGGAAATGCCATAATAGGTAGGTATGGTGGATGTTCTGAAGAAGGTAAATAATGGGTGCATGATACCGGCGAAGGTTGCGCGGCATAATAAAGGCTAGCAAAGTGGAAGGGTGAGTGTGCGTATATCCATGGACTCACATTAGTCATAAAGAACTCATATACTTATTGCAAAAGTCTACTTGCCCTCAAAGCAAAGTACTACTATGCATGCTCCTAGGGAAGGGTTGGTAGGAGTTAACCATCACGCGATCCCGACCTCCACTCATAAGGAAGACAATTAAAAGAGCACCCCAGGCAACAAATTTTTCACACAACTTTTACCATACGTGCATGCTACGGGACTTGCCAACTTCAACACAAGTATTTCTCAATTTCATAGTTACCCAACTAGCATGACTATAACATTACCACCTTTATATCTCACAACAATTATCAAGGATCAAATTGATCATAGTATTTAATGCACTTTCTATGATAGTTTTTATTATATCCAACTTGGATGCTCATCATTCTAGGACCAAATTTATAACCATAGCAAATACCATGCTGTTCTAAAAGACTCTCAAAATAAGATAAGTGAAGCATGAGAGATCAACAATTTCTTCAAAATAAATCCACCACCGTTCTCTATAAAATATAAGTGAAGCACATAGAGCAAAACTATCTAGCTCAAAAGATATAAGTGAAGCACATAGAGTATTCTAATAAATTCTAAATCAAGTGGGTCTCTCCCAAAAGGTGTGTACAGCAAGGATGATTGTGGTAAACTAAAAATAAAAGACTCATATCATACAAGACGCTCCAAGCAAAACACATATCATGTGGCGAATAAAAATATAGCTCCAAGTAAAGTTACCGATAGACGAAGACGAAAGAGGGGATGCCTTCTGGGGCATCCCCAAGCTTAGGCTTATGATTGTCCTTGAATATCTTGGGGTGCCATGGGCATACCCAAGCTTAGTCTCTTGCCACTCCTTATTCCATAGTCCATCAAATCTTTACCCAAAACTTGAAAACATCACAACACAAAACTCAACAGGAAATTTCATAAGCTTCGTTAGTGCAAGAAAGAAAAACCACCACATAAGGTACTGTAATGAACTCATTCTTTATTTATATTAGTGTTAAAACTACT
>NC_041393.1:54905002-54922089 GCF_002162155.2 Triticum dicoccoides | reverse complement strand
AACACACGAAAAACAGAACAGTCTATAGCAATCTGTAACTTTCGAATACTTATGGAACTCTAAAACTCCTACCAAGATAGGAAGTCCTGAGAAATTTGTCTATTGATATACACCAAAAAGAATAGACGCAAAAGTATGTTTCTGTGATTTACTAAAAATATTCTCGTGCGTGCAAAGTTTCTGTTTTTCAGCAGAATCAAATTAACTATCACCGTAGGTTATCCTATAGGTTCTACTTGGCACAAACACTAATTAAAACATAAAACCACATATAAACAGAAGCTAGATGAAAATTTTATTACTAAACAGAAGCAAAAAGCAAGAAAGAAAAATAAAATTGGGTTGCCTCCCAACAAGCGCTATCGTTTAACGCCCCTAGCTAGGCATAAAAGTGAGGATAGATCTACGTAGTGCCATAATAATAAGATAGATCACGAAAAGTCATCTCATACTCTCTACGTTCAGCAGCAAGTTTGCTTTGTGGCAAGAAAAAGTAATCAAAAGGGCTAAATTTAATGGGACAAAAGTCCCCAAGATCAATCTCAGGAGGTATGGGTTCCTCCTTTGGCCCTTCATATTGCACAACCAATTCATCATTATAAACATTCTTTTGACAGAACCTATTGAGTCTATACTCAAGAGAATATCCTAGCTCATTATTTCGAATGGAAAAATCATTATTAAGTTCAGAAAATCTATCAACTAGAACAGTGGTAGGAACCCTTTTTCTAAGGTTTTCATTAAAAGCAACATAGCCCAAAGATTGGAAACGCATTATTTCCTCTTGATCGAAGAGGATCGCCTCTATGGGAGGACGGCAAGCGTCCAACCTATAGTGTGCAAAAATTTCTTTGGCTTCTTTTATTATGAATCTAAACTCATGTGCCAAAAAGATAGTAGCTGCGCGCTTAACAAAAGAATGCTCAATATTAGAAAATTCTAGAAAAATCCTTTGTACACAAGGATGCATGTGCATAAATTGCCTTCCAAGTTCAACTATAAGCATGGTGATAGCATCCGCAAGACTACTAGTTCTATGAAGAATAGAACTACCCATAGAAGGTAAAGCACCGGCACAGGTAAAGAAATCTTGAATAACCCCTTTTCCAATAATATTACCACTACCGATTCGAAACATTTTAGTATGTAAGATAGGGGGTTCTTCAGCAGTAGCATCAGAATTTTCCATGTTATCATTATTGTTCATATCAACGATAATCTCCCCAATTTTAGACATAACGGCAGACAAAAGCAAGGAGAAAGAGAAGGGTAAACAGAAAAGAGAGGGAGAATAAAACGGCAAGGGTGAAGTTGGGGAGAGGAAAACGAGAGGCAAATGGCAAATAATGTAATGCGAGGGAGATGAGTTTGTGATGGGTACTTGGTATGTCTTGACTTGAGCGAAGACCTCCCCGACAACGGCGCCAGAAATCCTTCTTGCTACCTCTTGAGCATGTGTTGGTTTTTCCCTTGAAGAGGAAAGGGTGATGCAGCAAAGTAGCGTAAGTATTTCCCTCATTTTTTGAGAACCAAGGTATCAATCCAGTAGGAGGCTCCTCAAAAGTCCCACGCACCTACACAAATAAACAAGAACCTCGCAACCAACGTGATAAAGGGGTTGTCAATCCCTTCACGGTAACTTGCGAAAGTGAGATCTGATAGAGATAATAAGATAAGATAAATATTTTTGGTATTTTTATGATATAGATTGGAAAATAAAAGATGCAAATAAAAGTAGATTCGAAACTTATATGATAAAAGATAGACCCGGGGGCCATAGGTTTCACTAGTGGCTTCTCTCAAGATAGCATAAATATTACGGTGGGTGAAACAATTACTGTCGAGCAATTGATAGAAAAGTGCATAGTTATGAGAGTATCTAGGCATGATCATGTATATAGGCATCACGTCCGTGACAAGTAGACTGACTCCTACCTGCATCTACTACTATTATTCCACACATCGACCAACTCCTGCCTTCATCTAGAGTATTAAGTTCATGAAGAACGGAGTAACGCATTAAGAAAGATGACATGATGTAGAGGGATAAAATCAAACAATATGATATAAACCCCATCTTTTTATCCTCGATGGCAACAATACAATACATGCCTTGCTGCCCTTGCTGTCACTGGGAAAGGACACCGCAAGATTGAACCCAAAGCTAAGCACTTCTCCCATTGCAAGAAAGATCAATCTAGTAGGCTAAACCAAACTGATAATTCGAAGAGACTTTCAAAGATAACCAATCACACATAAAAGAATTCAGAGGACATTCAATTATTTCTCATAGATAAACTTGATCATAAACCCACAATTCATCGGATCTCGACAAACACACCGCAAAAAGAGTTACATCGAATAGATCTTCAAGAAGGTCGAGGAGAACTTTGTATTGAGATTCAAAGAGAGAGAAGAAGCCATCTAGCTAATAACTATGGACCTGAAGGTCTGTGGTAAACTACCCACAACTCATCAGAGAGGCCTTGGAGATGTTGTAGAGTCCCTCCATGGTCGATTCCCCCTCCGGCGGAGCACCGGCGAAGGCTCCAAGATGGGATCTCGCGGATACAGAAGGTTGCGGCGGTGGAAATAGTTTTTTGTGGTGCTCCTAGATGTTTTCAAGGTACGTGGATATATATATATAGGAGGAAGAAGTATGTCGGTTGACGCTCGAGGGGCCCACGAGGGTGGGGGGCGTGCCCACCCCCTTAGTGCGTACCGGCACCCTCGTGGTCGCCTCGTTCGCTGCTTGACGTCCACTCCAAGTCTCCTGGATTGCGTTTGTTCCAAAAAGATCGCTCCCGAAGGTTTCATTCCATTTGGACTCCGTTTGATATTCCTTTCCTTCGAAACACTGAAATAGGCAAAAAAAACAGCAATTCGGGTTGGGCCTCCGGTTAGTAGGTTAATCCCAAAAATAATATAAAAGCGTAAAGTAAAGCCCATAAACATCCAAAACAGGTAATATAATAGCATGGAACAACCAAACATTATAGATACGTTGGAGACGTATCAATGAGTCGCCAGCAACAAAATCAACCAACTTAGTATCATCTGCCGACTTAAACTTCAACAAAGGGTCATTCTCTATAGTTGGCTTCTTCAAAGGCTTCATATCCGCCGGGTCAACGTTATCTTTGTTAAACTTCAACTCCTCTGTGGCACAAGCCAACTCAGCATACGCAGCATCACCTTCTTCACAATCTAGAGCGATCTTCCTATCACCGTGCACCATGATGGTACCTTTATGACCCGACATTTTAAGCTGCAAATAAACATAACAAGGTCATTCCATAAATTTGGCATAAGCCGGCCGCCCGAACAAAGCGTGACACGGGCTTTTGATTTTGACCACCTCAAAGGTCAATTTTTCAGCTCTAGAATCATGGTCATTACCAAAGGCCACCTCCAGGGATATCTTACCCACAGGCTATGCCGACTTACTAGGCACCACCCCATGGAAAACAGTAAAGGATATTGATACTACTGCCCGCATCCATTAGCACCTTTGTAAGATTGTATCCTCCTACCTGAGGAGAAACCACCAATGGCAGTTGACCCGGATTATCAACCCGGGGTGGGTGATCCTCTCGGCTCCATACGATAGGTTGCTCAGACCACCTCAAATATTGAGGTATCGCCAGCTCAACTGTGTTCACTGTCCGCTTATGGATTTTCTGATCTCGTTTGCACAGACTCGTGGTGAACACATGATACTGACCACTATTCAACTGCTTTGGCTCTGATAATCAGACTACTGCTGCTGATTCCCTTGACCAGATTGCTGATTAAAGCCACCTTGATTACCTTGGCCCTGAAAACCAGAGCTTGAGCCGCCACCTCCAAAGCCAGGCCCGTGAGAGCCAGATCCTGAGCCGCCATGCGGGCCATGATTATTCTGGAAAAAAAAGAGTTTTTGTACTCCCTCATGATGAATCAATCCTTTCACAGATGATTGGTCGGCTTCTCTTGGGTGTCATGATTTGGGCAAGGCTGATTCATCATGGCCTCAAGGTTGAACTTCAGCCCTCCAAACCGGGGCGCTGATGTCTTCCCCTTATGATGTTGATTACTGTTTTGTGCATTGGTGTTAGCCACAAAGTCTAAACCGTCGTCGGCCTTGCACTTACCGTTGCCACCTTGACTTGTCGTATTATGTTGTCCCTTTGCATTGCCACTCCTTTTCCCTTTGCCAGCTTTCTCCTCATCAGACTCAGGGTCTTTAGTACTATCAGAGTCAGCATATTTGACGAGAGCCACCATGAGCTTCCCCATGTCATTGCAGTTGCGCTTAAGCCGCCCCGGCTTCTGTTTAAGAGGAAGAAAACGACAATTCTTCTCTAGCATAAGGATGGTTGAACTAGTGTTGATGTTGTCTGATGAATGGATAACGGCCGAGATCCGGGGTACCCAATTGGTTGTTGACTCGCCTTCTCCCTGGACACAAGAATCTAAGTCTAGAATCGACATAGGATGCTTGCATGTGTCTTTAAAATTTTGAATAAAACGCGCCTTCAGCTCAGCACATGATCTGAGGGAGTTAGGGGCAATCCTTTCAGTCAAGTACGCGCCAGCCCATCCAACATCATGGTGAAGTACTTAGCGCATGCAGCATCACTAACATCCAGCATCTCCATAGCCATCTCATAACTCTCAATCCAAGCTTCCGGGGGTTGATCCGCCGTGTAATTAGGCACCTTGCGAGGGCCCTTGAAATCCTTAGGCAAGCGCTCGTTATGTAGAGTCGGCACTAAACATGGCACGCCAAGGGTTCTAGAGGTCACACCCGCGTCCAGAGACGCCGATGGGTAAGCCGGAGATTGTTGCTGAGCCGCCAGCTCAGCCTCACGCCGCGCTCTGCTCTGGTCCACCAAAGCCTGAGCATCATTACCAGCGCATGGCGGGTCAGGCCTACGAAGCTGGTTGTGGTGCCGCTCACTGCTCGACACAGCCAGCGAATCAATGTGCCTGCTATAACTCCGGCTTGGACATGGGGTTGAGTGAATCCGCTCACGACTATATGAATAAGCTGCCTGTTGAGCCACTGCCGTCTGAAGAAGCTCCCCGGCTCGTTGTTTTTCCATCGCAGCTGGTGACTCATCTTGAACCGAGAGAGCCGCCAATCGGGTAGCCGGAGCTATCATATTTTCCAAAGGGTTAGAATAATGACCCGGTGGCGTCGGAATATGCTGAGGAGGAGTCAAGTTCAAACGTGGGGGGTCTGCAGCACGTGGCTGAACCGGCACTCCAGCTGCAGGTGCATCAACGACCCGGTCCACAATGGGCGGGTTACTGGTTCCTGCCCAAGGCGTATTGAAAAGGTTTCTTGCATCGTATACCAGAGGCAAACGACTCATATGCCTTTTCTTAAAAACAGTGTTTGATGCATTCTGGTCTAAGCTTAAGCGAAAATTTTCTACTTGAATCTGCTATGCTACCCTCTCTAAGGCGGCTCACTCCATCGCCATCCGGGTGTTCTTAGCGTTAAGATCCTCCTTAGCTTGAGCTATCCCATCACGTAGCTTCGCAACGTCCACATTATGTTGTGCTTGGTTTGCCGCGGTTACCTCAACCGTCAGCAACATTGCCAGAGCCTCCAACAGTTCGGATAAAACTTGAGCGGCCGGGCGCATAGGGCCTCCTCCCCCGGCTGCCGTAGAAGTCGCTGAACCGAAGATCATTGCTGCCATAGTTGAAGAATTCTGCTCTGGCTGCGTATCGGCCATGAAGACCGCGGCCCGGCTGGGCGGCTCATAGGGGTCCGGAATATTGTCTCCATCGGAACAGCCCCCAAGCCTATCATCTTGCACTTGGTACATGGAATTGGTCTCGCCGGTTGAGGACTCATCGCCTGAGTAGACGACCGTCTCTCCACCGGACACAAATCCTCCTTAAAGATCCACACCTTGAATAAAGCCAACAAAGACACGCTTTGGGGCGGCTTGAATCTTGGCGGGTCGCGCGCGCTGAGCCGTGTTGACGATGTCAGTGCAGATGTCCGGCTCAGCTTCTGACTCGCCAATCTTGTCGATGAAGACCTGAATCCCACCGAAGGGGACCCGGTACCCGTACTCGATTGAGCCGGCCTCAGGGCCCCATCCTGCGTCGTCAATGTAGAGCTTGCCGCAGCGACTCTTAGTCATCCAGCCTACAGCGTATCCCTTGGTCCCTGCGAAGTTTCCCTTCAAGAACTCGAAACCACCATGCGCTGGCCCCATGGTGGGTGCCAACTCTCGTGGACTTAACATGACAGATGCCCTAGCAAGAGGACTTAGGTATGAAGCCATCGCCACTAGGTTAGCTTGAAGGGGTTAAACGGGACAAAGGACATAGAGTTTTTACCCAGGTTCGGCCCCTCTCAACGAGGTAAAAGCCTACTCCTGCTTTAGGTTGTATTGCTTGTGTTTCGATTACCAGGGAGTGAATACGCTTGACCTAGTTCTCGATTTGTTGTTTCTTGCCTCAACCCGCCGCCGGCCGGGTCACCCCTTTATATACACAGGTAGATGCCCGACGTCTTACAGAGTCCCGGCCGGCTCATGCACATCGTGTCCGGCTCGGTGACAAACTAAACTTTCCTTAACATACAAGTTAAACATATGGCGTTCATACCCATGGGCCTCAAGTTGCCTCTGGATCTTGGGCCTTCAATAAGCTTGCTCTATGAACCATCATCTTCAACATCTTCTTGGGCCTTCTCATCATGAATCGCCAGTGGTATGACCCGGCCCCTCCTGGGCGGGTCATACCCAATAGTTATATCCCCAACACCATCCTTCATATCCGCCAAGTATTTGGGGTAGTTCCGCTTCCAGTGACCATCCCTTTGCAGTAGAAGCACTCAGTTTCAGGCTTAGGTCTAGCTTTGGGCTTCTTCATGGAAGCGGCAACTTGCCTAATGTTCTTCTTGAAGTTCCCTTTCTGTCCCTTGCCCTTTTTCTTGAAACTAGTGGTCTTGTTCATCATCAACACTTGATGCTCTTTCTTGATTTCTACCTTCGCCGATTTCAGCATTGTGAAGAGCTCGGGAATCATTTTCGTCATCCCTTGCATATCATAGTTCATCACAAAGTTCTAGTAGGTTGATGATAGTGACTAAGAGAACTCTGTCAATCACTATCTTATATGGAATATTAACTCCCTCTTGATTCAAGTGATTGTAGTACCCAGACATTTTGAGCACATGCTCACTGGTTGAGCTATTCTTCTCCATCTTGTAGGCAAAGTACTTGTTAGAGGTCTCATACCTCTCGACACGGAAGAGTCTGAAATACTGATTTCAGCTCTTGGAACATCTCATATGTTCCGTGGCGTTCAAAATGTTTTTTTAAGTCCTGGTTCTAAGCCGTAAAGCATGGCGCACTAAACTATCAAGTAGTCATCATATCGAGCTTGCCAAATGTTCATAACATCTACATCTACTCCTGCGAAAGGTCCGTCACCTAGCGGTGCATCAAGGACATAATTCTTCTATGCAGCAATAATTATAATCCTCAGATCATGGACCCAGTCCGCATCATTGCTACTATCATCTTTCAACTTATTTTTCTCTAGGAACATATCAAAAATAAACGGGGAGCTACATCGCGAGCTATTGATCTACAACATAATTTGCAAATACTATCAGGACTAAGTTCACGATAAATTAAGTTCTATTAATCAAATTACTAATGAACTCCAACTTAAATAGACATCCCTCAAGTCATCTAAGTGATACGTGATCCAAATGATCATCTCATACATCAACATATATCACATAATATCTTGACCATATCGCATCACAACATGCCCTGCAAAATCAAGTTAGATGTCCTCTACTTTGTTGTTGCAAGTTTTACATGGCTGCTATGGGCTTCTAGCAAGAACCGTTCTAATCTACGCATCAAAACCACAATGGTGATTTGTCAAGTTTGCTGTTTTAACCTTCAACAAGGACCGGCCACAGTCAAATTTGATTCAACTAAAGTGGAAGAAACAGACACCCGCCAACCACCTTTATGCAAAACTAGTTACATGTCTGCTGGTGGAACCGGTCCCATGAACATGGTCATGTAAGGTTGGTCTGGGCCGCTTCATCCAACAATACCGCAAATCAAAATAAGACACTGGTGGTAAGTAGTATGATGATCACCGCCCATAACTCTTTGTGTTTTACTCGTGCATGTCATCTACGCATAGACCTGGTTCGGATGCCACTGTCGGGAAACATAGCATGCAATTTAAGAAATTTACCTACGCTCATGCAAGATCTATCTAGGAGATGCATAGCAACGAGGGGGAGAGTGTGTCTACATACCCTCGTAGACCGTAAGCGGAAGCGTTTGACAACGCGGTTGATGTGGTCGAACTTCTTCTAGCTCTGACCGATCAAGTACCAAACGTATGGCACCTCCGAGTTCTGCACGCGTTCAGCTCAATGACGTCTCTCGTCCTCTTGATCCAGCAAGATGTCGAGGAAGTAGATGAGTTCCATTAGCATGATGGCGTGGTGACGGTGATGGTGAAGTGATCCGCGCAGGGCTTTGCCTAAGCACCGCGAGAATATGACTGGGGGTGTAAACTGTGGAGGATGGCGCCGCACACGGCCAACAATTGATGTATTCTAGGCGCCCCCCTCGGCAGCCAGGGGCACCCCAAGTAGGATCTAAATCCTACTTGGGGTTTCCTCAAGTGGCGCCCCCTGCCTTATTTTGCCGGAGAAGAAAAGGGAAGGGGGAAGAGAGAAGGAAGGGGGTCGAACCCCCTCTTTTACTTCTCCCACTCGGCCTCCTGCCATAGGGGGCGCGCCACCCCTTGTGGGTTGGTTTGCTCCCCTCTCATGGCCCGTATGGCCCATATCTTCCTCCCGGGGGTTCCGGTAACCCCTCCGGTACTCCGATAAATACCCGATACACTCCGAAACACTTCCGGTGTCCGAATACTATCGTCCTATATATCAATCTTTACCTATCAACCATTTCGAGACTCCTCGTCATGTACGTGATCTCATCCAGGAATCCGAACAATATTTGGTCACCAAATCACATAACTCATATATTACAATATCGTCATCGAACGTTAAGCGTGCGGACCCTACAGGTTCGAGAACTATGTAGACATGACTGAGACATCTCTCCGGTCAATAACCAATAGCGGAACCTGGATGCTCATATTGGCTCCTACATATTCTATGAAGATCTTTATTGGTCGAACCGTTATGACAACATACATAATTCCCTTTGTCTATCGGTATGTTACTTGCCCGAGATTCGATCGTCGGTATCTTCATACCTAGTTTACCGGCAAGTCTCTTTACTCGTTCCGTAATACATCATCCTGTAACTAACTCATTAGTCACTTTTCTTGCAAGGCTTCTTATGATGTGTATTACCGAGAGGGCCCAGAGATACCTCTCCGATACTCGGGGTGACAAATCCTAATCTCAATCTATGCCAACTCAACAAACACCTTCGGAGATACCTGTAGATCATCTTTATAATCACCCAGTTACGTTGTGACGTTTGATAGCACACAAGGCATTCCTCCGGTATCCGGGAGTTGCATAATCTCATAGTCAAAGGAATATGTATTTGACATGAAGAAAGCAATAGCAATAAAACTGAACGATCAATATGCTAAGCTAACGGATGGGTCTTGTCCATCACATCATTCTCCTAATGATGTGATCCCGTTATCAAATGACAACTCATGTCCATGATTAGGAGACCTTAACTATCTTTGATCAACGAGCTAGTCAAGTAGATGCTTACTAGGTACACGGTGTTTGTTTATGTATTCACACATGTATTTAGGTTTCCGATCAATACAATTCTAGCATGAATAATAAACATTTATCATGAATAAGGAAATATAAAATAACAACTTTATTATTGCCCCTAGGGCATATTTCCTTCAGCATCTAGTTCATCATGATCAGAATTATATATATTTTTTGGCCTCGTGAAGGAGAAAGTATCGCTCTAACTTGGGGGAGGCTTAAGTCAATGTTAATTATATTCATGCCCCAATCATGAGCTCTCAAAAGAAATTATTTTTCAAAAAATTTATGCTCGGCTTTCTCGTGATAATCAATCCATGCTTGATACTTCTAGTACTAGTTCTTTTATGAAGAAGACTATTGAATTTAGGTGGGATCTTTTAGAAAGAATTAAATGCAACTCTGAAGATTGGGAACTCGACGAAGGTAAAGAGTCAGGTATTAAGCTTGAGTTTGATTGTGTTAAATCTTTTATGAATACCGATGCTTTTCACAAGTTTAGCACTGAATATGGACTTGACTCTGAGATAGTAGCCTCCTTTTGTGAATCATTTGCTACTCATGTTGATCTCCTTAAGGAGAAGTGGTTTAGATATCATCCCCCTATTAAAGAAGAAATCAAAGAACCGGTTATAGCTAAAGATGAAACTATCATTTATAATATTGACCCAATTGTGCCTACTGCTTATATTGAAAACCCATCTTTCCCTGTTAGGATAAAGGAACATGCTAAGGTCTCAGCTGTGGTTCGCGAAAGTAATATTAAAGCACCTAAACCCTCTGAACAAATTAAAGTAGAACCTAGTGTTGCTATGGTTAAAGATCTCTTGGTCCAAAATGTTGATGGACATGTTATTTATTTCTATGATGAAGCAGCTAAAATTTTCAAATCAGATACTAAAGATAAAAATATACCAGTTGTTGGCATGCCTGTTGTCTCAGTCAAAATAGGAGATCACTGTTATCATGTTTTATATGATTTGGGTGCTAGTGTGAGTGATATTCCTTTTACCTTATACCAAGAAATTATTAATGATATAGCACCTGCTGAAATAGAAGACATAGATGTTACTATTAAACTTGCAAATAGAGACACCATCACACCACTTGTGATAGCTAGAGATGTTGAAGTCTTGTGTGATGAAATAAAATACCCTACTAATTTTCAAGTTCTTGGTTCCCCACAAGATAACTTTTTCCCATAATTTTTGGTAGACCTTTCTTGAACACTGTAAATGCTAAGATAGATTATGAGAAAGAAACTGTCAGTGTTAATTTTGGTGTTGTGTCTCATGAATTTAATTTCTCTAAGTTTTGTAGACAACCTCATAATAAAGAATTACCTAGTAAGGACGAAATAATTGGTCTTGCTTCTATTGGCGTACCTCCTACTGATCCACTGGAACAATATTTGCTAGACCATGAAAATGATATGCACTTGCATGAAAGAAATGAAATAGATAACATTTTCTTTGAACAACAACATATCCTTAAACACAATTTTCCTATTGAAATTCTAGGGGGTCCTCCTCCACCTAAAGGTGATCCTGTGTTTGAATTAAAGCAATTTTCTGACACTCTGAAGTATGCTTATCTTGATGAGAAAAAGATATATCCTGTTGTTATTACTGCTTACCTTTCAGAACATAAAGAAGAAAGATTATTAAAAATTCTGAGAAAGCACTCGGCTGCTATTGGATATACTCTTGACGATCTTAAGGGAATTAGTCCCACTCTCTGTCAGCACAAGATAAATATTAGTGTAGCAAGCGTGCTTGACAATTTTCATGCCATATGGGATAATAGTGCTTCGTCGGTGAAAAAAATAAAATTAAGTGTAACATTTGGCGTTCGACTTTTTCCCCACAAGTCAACATGCTTAAATTTTTTCCCTGTAAGTTTGCATGTACCATTTGGTGTGACAATGAACATATCTATTTTTTTCATATTTCTAAATTTTATTTTTGGCACGCAAGAGCATGGGCTGACTAGAGCCAAAATGAATTTCCGGAATCCCCCCAGCTACTTATCATCATCGGATGAAAGTGCAGAGCTGAAAAAATCCTAACTAACGATATTAGGGAGACTTTTACTGAAAAGTGATACTCAAGGACACATGTTCACTGAAGTTAGTCAAAATTGAATATAAAAAGTGTTAAAAAAGACCGAGTACTATTAAATTTATCGCCCGTTGCAACGCACGGGCATTTGTACTAGCCAATTTCTAAGCATCTGTTGCTTCCTGGTACGAGACATGGTCTTGCTAAGTTTGTCTGTTTTGCATGCATTCGTGCACCTTCCTAGGGTGAGGGGCATGACAGCTTCGTAGACTGCAAGCATGTGAATTTAATCTGGCCGGACCACGGAACAATTTTGACAGAAACGAGATGAGTTAATATGCCATTAATTAGTTCTACTATTCTCCTTGCTATCCGAGATTTAGTTTTCCTGAATTCATTTGTAATCGATATGGTCTTTTCAGCAGGGGATCAATACTGCAGGTGATTACAGTGTCTTAATCGTATTTATCATGATTATTTTCATTTTTGCCAACTTACTGTTGGTCTACTAATGAGTTCCTTCATGCATCCATCAACACTATCTTGGTTCCCTGTAGGAGTTGATTGATAGGTTTGTAATAAGCAATTCACTCGCAAGTTGGAGTCCCTCAACCGAAAACAAGCTAAATCGTAAGTTTCATGCATGACATTACTGCAACCGAAGTGTCCAATCTCAACGGTTCGAACTTTGGCAGCCTATGCTCATCACACAAGGTACGTCATTACATTTCTATGCAGGAGTGTGGAGGTAGTACATGCATTATGTGTAGACAAGACAAGGGTGACACCCACCATCACTACAAGTCCGCAAAATTATAGTAGGGTGCAGGGAGGGGCTCGTGAAGGTGGCGTGCCACAGTGTGATGAACAACCCCATCACCTTGGGATTGATCACCTTCGTCCTGAATAGGTGGTGAACATGACCACCATCAATGATAATGGCAAAGAAGTGGCAACACAGATGGGTCGCTTCAGTTTTGGATGATTTAATTTCTCTCCCGTGCAACGTACGGGTACTTTTGCTAGTCTATATGAAAGTACTATTACTGAAATTTGCCAAACAAAGATACAACTATAGTCTATATGATCTATGGATTATTACAAGATGTCTGGAAAAGCCTGACTAAATATAATTTGATTTGATAGAATTTCATCACATAGACAAAGGGAAGACCAAATTCGTCAGAACAATATGCACATCATAGAAGTTTTGTGTAGAACAAATATAATCACAGAAAATTGGATCTCTGCTCAATGAAAGAGAAGAGGATACTCTGTGCACAGAGAGATGAAGGCGGAAATTTCTTAGCCTTTTGCTTTTGTCCTGGCAAGAAAAATATAATAAGAAACTTCAGATTGGCTTGCCACATCTTGAAAAATACATCATATATGTTACAAAATTACATTCAAGGTAACGGTACTAAGTTTGAAACAAATTGCAGAAATCAATTTTGATCAGTATCCAACATTCAGTGAGCTATTGAAATGAAAAACAAAGACGCCCACACAATAAATTTAGAGATCCAAGCTACATCATTCTTCTGGAGACATTGCTAACACAAAATATATATGGAGCGGTTCATATCACCTATGAAATTTTCATCAAAAATAATAATAGACTAAACCTATATGTATATACATGGAGAACAGCATACCATGGCATCCAGTGGAAATTGGCACTTGATAATCTTAAGACATGTGCAGAATCATTACGAAAAGATAACAAAATGTCGGTGGAAGGGAAAAATATGTACAAACTCAGAAAATCATAATCAAAGACAATATTCTGCAAGTACAGACTTTGCAACCGTCTAATACATTGCGTATACTTGGGAGGGCAGCTTGTAATGCATATATGAAGGTTCAGTTATAGGGGTTGTCAATCATACACATAATAATACTTATATTTAATTTGAAACTGTAACCTAAGAATTTACAACACATATAATGGAATTTCCAGTCTGTAGGGTCTATAGATGTTCGACTGAGTTGCACGCACATATACATTGATAATACACTGAACTATCCGCCCAGAAGCAAAATCAAGGTTCATTTAACTTGAGCATTATCTTTGCACCTGAGTACAAAATGTTCCTTAGTTACCGATATTTGGCATATTACCGATAATTTTATCCACTCTAAGGCAGGAAAGAAGGGCAGTCCTAAATGATTCCGCTTAATAATATAGCTACAGAGAAATAATATAGCCTTGAGTGGTAAAAATAAAAATTACAGCCTGCAATAGAGAACTCAAGGTCTTGAAGAGATGAAAGGTGAGTAAAACATGAATAACAAAGATTTGTCGAAAACAACTGGAGTTATCCAAAGAAATGTGCAGGAGGTATCGAAAACAGGAGTTGGTGGATAGAACATAGGAATTGAGTAGACAATCCCACAAATTTCATAGTTTGGTTGAGTTATACTTACCACCTTGTACAATTGCTTGTGTTCAATATAAGTAACGGAGTTGAAATACTGCTTTGAATATTCATACTACAAACAGCATATAAACATAATTATCTATATTGCTCCTTAAGAAACTGAAATGAAAAAAACATCACCTACCATACTGAACTTCCCATTGTTCTGGTGTGGACTTGGCACCATTTCATCTAGCAGAATAAATAAATATGATAATGCCAATAGTAGCCCTGAATGCTGTGGGCAAATAAACATTGGAATCCTTCCCACATCCTCTTCTTGTTTCCTTATGAAACCAAGAACCGATTGTAGTATTAAGAATAGTTCAGTACATTTTATCGGTGAAGCCATGGCAATACATACCACATACTCTTTTCATCCATCATATGTGACTGTCACGTATGTTACTTCCATTTGCACATAGTTCTCTCCCTCAAACAAATTCAACACATGATTTTGTAATTACAGTTTTATGTGCTCTGCATAATCAGCAAAACAACATGCAATTCAAGGGTAGGTGTTTACAACCACAGGAACTTATTCGAGAACCTAGCTAGGAAGCAAATCAGAATAGAACTTGAGAACACATCGATTAAGTAGTAGTGATTATAAACTGAAAGAAGGGACAACAGATTAGCAATACAGGTTATCCAGCAGTAAGAAATTAATAGCCCTGACACAATGAATTAATCACAATCCTTATATATGTCACGAATCACCATGAACATAAGCTCAGACATTAATCCTTATATATGTCACCGAATCACCATGAACAGAAGCTCACACATCAAACAGCCAAGGTGGCAGGAGGACCAGCAATAAGATAACGTATTTACCTGATGTAGAGGCTATGCTGATTGCATTATCTAGTACACCCGGTCCACGAAAAATTGCTGATATAATCGCTAACAGAATAACCAGATATCAGAAAAATAAATGTTTCACCGAGTATACTTAATATTAATTGCATAGTCAAATATCCAATCAGGTAAAAAGGCAGTAGCACATCCTCTTCAGGGGTAAGGCAAGAAGAGTAGTGATTATTTGTGCTAGCAGTTGGAGCGATGGCAATGACAACAACACTGTTGGCAATGTCACATCCCTGGTCCTGTTATGCATTAGGCTAGACCTCATGTGAGCATCATGTTTAAATTCTGAAAATTTGAACTGAGGAATTTTGGAAGCCTCAAAAACTTAAATAAAAAAGGGGCAAAAACCCTAGAAATCTCATTCATTGCTCCAAAAATGCCTTTTTAAATATTTGATAATTTTTGGTAAGGGTTCTGGTCCCAACCAAAATATTGAACATTTTTTAAGGATTTATTTTTGGGACTTTGGATTTAATTCACTATCTTATATGGAATATTAACCCCCTCTTGATTCAAGTGATTGTAGTACCCAGACATTTTGAGCACATGCTCACTGGTTGAGCTATTCTTCTCCATCTTGTAGGCAAAGTACTTGTTAGAGGTCTCATACCTCTCGACACGGAAGAGTCTGAAATACTGATTTCAGCTCTTGGAACATCTCATATGTTCCGTGGCGTTCAAAATGTTTTTTTAAGTCCTGGTTCTAAGCCGTAAAGCATGGCGCACTAAACTATCAAGTAGTCATCATATCGAGCTTGCCAAATGTTCATAACATCTACATCTACTCCTGCGAAAGGTCCGTCACCTAGCGGTGCATCAAGGACATAATTCTTCTATGCAGCAATAATTATAATCCTCAGATCACGGACCCAGTCCGCATCATTGCTACTATCATCTTTCAACTTATTTTTCTCTAGGAACATATCAAAAATAAACGGGGAGCTACATCGCGAGCTATTGATCTACAACATAATTTGCAAATACTATCAGGACTAAGTTCACGATAAATTAAGTTCTATTAATCAAATTACTAATGAACTCCAACTTAAATAGACATCCCTCAAGTCATCTAAGTGATACGTGATCCAAATGATCATCTCATACATCAACATATATCACATAATATCTTGACCATATCGCATCACAACATGCCCTGCAAAATCAAGTTAGATGTCCTCTATTTTGTTGTTGCAAGTTTTACATGGCTGCTATGGGCTTCTAGCAAGAACCGTTCTAATCTACGCATCAAAACCACAATGGTGATTTGTCAAGTTTGCTGTTTTAACCTTCAACAAGGACCGGCCACAGTCAAATTTGATTCAACTAAAGTGGAAGAAACAGACACCCGCCAACCACCTTTATGCAAAACTAGTTACATGTCTGCTGGTGGAACCGGTCCCATGAACATGGTCATGTAAGGTTGGTCTGGGCCGCTTCATCCAACAATACCGCAAATCAAAATAAGACACTGGTGGTAAGTAGTATGATGATCACCGCCCATAACTCTTTGTGTTTTACTCGTGCATGTCATCTACGCATAGACCTGGTTCGGATGCCACTGTCGGGAAACATAGCATGCAATTTAAGAAATTTACCTACGCTCATGCAAGATCTATCTAGGAGATGCATAGCAACGAGGGGGAGAGTGTGTCTACATACCCTCGTAGACCGTAAGCGGAAGCGTTTGACAACGCGGTTGATGTGGTCGAACTTCTTCTAGCTCTGACCGATCAAGTACCAAACGTATGGCACCTCCGAGTTCTGCACGCGTTCAGCTCAATGACGTCTCTCGTCCTCTTGATCCAGCAAGATGTCGAGGAAGTAGATGAGTTCCATTAGCATGATGGCGTGGTGACGGTGATGGTGAAGTGATCCGCGCAGGGCTTTGCCTAAGCACCGCGAGAATATGACTGGGGGTGTAAACTGTGGAGGATGGCGCCGCACACGGCCAACAATTGATGTATTCTAGGCGCCCCC
>NC_041393.1:54891691-54894389 GCF_002162155.2 Triticum dicoccoides | reverse complement strand
TTTTACTGCATTAGGACAACATCGATTCGTCTGTTACTTGCTGCGGTAGCTGAACCCCTTTATCCTTTGCATGACCTGTCATTCCACAGTAAATAGATGAAACCCACTAGCATGAGTAGGAGTTGTTTGAGCCCTGTTGTGCCTACTCATTCATGTTTGTTTGTCATGCCTGCTACTGCTTAGAGTTGAGTCAGGTCTGATTCATCGGGGATGAATCAGAGGTGTGTGAACATGTCCTACTGTGTGTGAGCTAAGTGTGTGAACACGATTTGGTAAAGGTAGCGGTGAGAGGCCATGTAGGAGTACATGGTGGGTTGTCTCATTGCAGCCGTCCTCAGGAACTGAGTTCTGTGTTTGTGATCCATGATTCAGCTACTACCACGCATTGGGCCCGAAACCAATGGACCCTCTCGGCTTCTTAATCACCCTTGTCCTCTGTCCAGGAGTTGCAAGTAGTTTCTGGTATTTGTAGTATGCTGGAGGCCGTGGACAGCGCTGACCGTAGGGGTGGGTTGTGATGCGGTAGGCACGTGGCCGGGTAAACCGGGCACCCGTTTGGTGTCACGGAACCCTGTACACATCGTTTGGGGCTGTGAGCGAAACTCCGGCCGGATCTCCTCATGGATGGAACCCGAATAGGCGATAAACCTGGACTAGAGACTTGAGTGTTTAGGCAGGCCGTGGCCGACACCCACGTTGGGCTTCCGCTTGAAGGTTGCCGAGTACATGTCGTGTAAACGGCGGTAAGTGGTGAGAGCGTGTGTGAAGAAGTACACCCCTGCAGGGTTAACCTAATCTATTCGAATAGCCGTGTCCACGGAAAAGGACCTCTGGGTTGCTTATATCAGTTCATAGACAAGTGAAAGTGGATACTCTAAAATACGCAAGATAAGCGTGAGTGCTATGGATGGCGTTCTCGTAGGGAGACGGGGGCGGATCCATAGTGGTGTATTGATATGGTGAATATGTGGACTCGTGTGCGCCACCTCAAAAGAGTTACTCGCAGTCGTAGTTCAGGATAGCCACCGAGTCAAAGCTGGCTTGCTGCAGTTAAACCCCACCATCCCCTTTGTTGATAATGATGCATATGTAGATAGTTCTGATGTAAGTCTTGCTGGGTACATTTGTACTCACGTTTGCCTATTTATGTTTTTGCAGAGAGACTTCGGTCTCGCTAGTAGTTTCGCGTGGACTTCGACGTTTAGCTTGTTACCTCAGCTACGATCTTGTGCCCTCGGCAGTATCTGGCAGATAGTCAGGCTTCTCAGCCTTTTTCATTTATAGTGGTCTGTACTCAGACATGATAGCTTCCGCTTGTGCTTTGACTTGTATGCTCTGATTGTTGGGTCATGAGACCCATGTTTGTAATGTCTCGCTCCTCGGAGCCTATTGAATAAACTATTTGAGTCGTAGAGTCATTTTGTGATGCCATGTTGTATTGCACATATCGAGCATATTGTGTGTATGTTATTGAAATGCTTGGTATGTGTGGGATCTGACTATCTAGTTGTTTATCTTCAGTAGCCTCTCTTACCGGGAAATGTCTCCTAGTGTTTCTTGCTACTGCTCCGGAACACTTAGGCTGGCCGGCATGTGTCCTTCTTCGTTCCTGTGTCTGTCCCTTCGGGGAAATGTCACGCGATGAATACCGGAGTCCTGTTAGCCCGCTACAGCCCGGTTCACCGGAGTCCTGCTAGCCCAGTGCTACAGCCTGGATTCACTCGCTGATGACCGACACGTTCGATGCTGGGTCATGGATGCCTGTCCCTGTAAGTTTGTGCCACTTTGGGTTTACGACTAGCCATGTCAGCCCGGGCTCCTTATCATATGGATGCTAGCGACACTGTCATATACGTGTGCCAAAAGGCGCAAACGGTCCCGGGAAAAGGTAAGGCAACACCCGTGGGAATACCGTGCGTGAGGCCGCAAAGTGATATGAAGTGTTACATGCTAGATCTATGTGGCATTGAGTCGGGGTCCTGACAGCGTTGGTATCAGAGCTTGACTGCCTGTAGGATTACCAAGCCAAACTGATCAAAGTTGAGTCTAGAAATTCTTTAGTTATATAAGGGAATTGATTGTGGGATGGAACGTAAGGCTCTTTTTACTCCTTATACCTCATGGCCTTCTGATCTGAGTCATCATCTTCTCTTCTACGGGGATTAAGAACTAGGCTTTCTCTTCTTTCTATCAGGATCACGTGTTACTAATCCGTAGACTTATAAGATTGTTGGGTTTAAGCTTGAGTTCAGTTTCTACTACTTCCGTATGTTAATTGTTGATCTCGAAACCTTGATATCGTGCTTCTGAGTGGTTATGCCACCATTTTGTGAATGTCTCAAATCTTTTCTGAGCATTTACAGCCGTTATGCTGTCCGAGTCATCCCAGGTTTCTAAATAGTTTGAAGCAATTTGCAAAATCCTTTCCCTCTGGTTTCGATGTTCCTTTATGCCAGCTCAATCACACTAATTGTTGAGTTGAGGTAATTTATTGCCCTGACATATATGTTGGAGCTATTATTATGACCCTAGGTGTCTTAGGGGATCACCTAGTAATTTAGCCATGATTGGTGTCCCAGTGTGATGATTCTGGCCTTTATCCTCGAAAGCATTCCGTGATGCTACTTAGTAATAGGTATTCTGTTCCTGGGTTCTTGAACCCGAGATTCACTCCACCTACTTCGTGTTGATAGTAATT
>NC_041393.1:54878618-54888539 GCF_002162155.2 Triticum dicoccoides | reverse complement strand
CCCCCTCGGCAGCCAGGGGCACCCCAAGTAGGATCTAAATCCTACTTGGGGTTTCCTCAAGTGGCGCCCCCTGCCTTATTTTGCCGGAGAAGAAAAGGGAAGGGGGAAGAGAGAAGGAAGGGGGTCGAACCCCCTCTTTTACTTCTCCCACTCGGCCTCCTGCCATAGGGGGCGCGCCACCCCTTGTGGGTTGGTTTGCTCCCCTCTCATGGCCCGTATGGCCCATATCTTCCTCCCGGGGGTTCCGGTAACCCCTCCGGTACTCCGATAAATACCCGATACACTCCGAAACACTTCCGGTGTCCGAATACTATCGTCCTATATATCAATCTTTACCTATCAACCATTTCGAGACTCCTCGTCATGTACGTGATCTCATCCAGGAATCCGAACAATATTTGGTCACCAAATCACATAACTCATATATTACAATATCGTCATCGAACGTTAAGCGTGCGGACCCTACAGGTTCGAGAACTATGTAGACATGACTGAGACATCTCTCCGGTCAATAACCAATAGCGGAACCTGGATGCTCATATTGGCTCCTACATATTCTATGAAGATCTTTATTGGTCGAACCGTTATGACAACATACATAATTCCCTTTGTCTATCGGTATGTTACTTGCCCGAGATTCGATCATCGGTATCTTCATACCTAGTTTACCGGCAAGTCTCTTTACTCGTTCCGTAATACATCATCCTGTAACTAACTCATTAGTCACTTTTCTTGCAAGGCTTCTTATGATGTGTATTACCGAGAGGGCCCAGAGATACCTCTCCGATACTCGGGGTGACAAATCCTAATCTCAATCTATGCCAACTCAACAAACACCTTCGGAGATACCTGTAGATCATCTTTATAATCACCCAGTTACGTTGTGACGTTTGATAGCACACAAGGCATTCCTCCGGTATCCGGGAGTTGCATAATCTCATAGTCAAAGGAATATGTATTTGACATGAAGAAATCAATAGCAATAAAACTGAACGATCAATATGCTAAGCTAACGGATGGGTCTTGTCCATCACATCATTCTCCTAATGATGTGATCCCGTTATCAAATGACAACTCATGTCCATGATTAGGAGACCTTAACTATCTTTGATCAACGAGCTAGTCAAGTAGATGCTTACTAGGTACACGGTGTTTGTTTATGTATTCACACATGTATTTAGGTTTCCGATCAATACAATTCTAGCATGAATAATAAACATTTATCATGAATAAGGAAATATAAAATAACAACTTTATTATTGCCCCTAGGGCATATTTCCTTCAGCATCAAGATTCTTGTTTAGTGGGGGTGAGTTGTCACATCCCTGGTCCTGTTATGCATTAGGCTAGACCTCATGTGAGCATCATGTTTAAATTCTGAAAATTTGAACTGAGGAATTTTGGAAGCCTCAAAAACTTAAATAAAAGAGGGGCAAAAACCCTAGAAATCTCATTCATTGCTCCAAAAATGCCTTTTTAAATATTTGATAATTTTTGGTAAGGGCTCTGGTCCCAACCAAAATATTGAACATTTTTTAAGGATTTATTTTTGGGACTTTGGATTTAATTCATTAGCTATTTGAATTTGAATTATATTCATATAATTAGAATATAATTTCAAATACCCCCTGAAATGTTTTATAAGCTTTTGGAAAAGTCCATCTAGCAATATAAAATATTCAGAGGAGCTTTGGCATTGTTTGAATTATTATTTTTAATTCAAAACAGTGGCAAAAGAATTAAATAAAACAAAAACAGAAGAAAAATATAAAACAGAATAGAAATAAGAGAGAGAGAGAAGGAAGTACCTGGCCTTACCCGTGCAGCCCACCAGAGCCGGCCCAGCTCCCCCACCTGGCCGGCCCAGTCCACCTCCTCCCCCTTGTCATCTTCCTCCCCTCGCACCGAAGCAGCTCGGTGGCGAGCGCCGATGCCGCCTCGGCCACCTCCTGCTTCCACCGAGGCGTTCCCGAGCCTCCCCCTCACGCCTCGTGTCCCCTCGCCCCTCTTCCTCCCTCGCTGCTCCCTCTCTCTTCCCCGAACACTCTCCCCCCTCCTCTGTTCCGCCGCCACCGACGAGAGCCACCGTGGCTACCGGCCACCCCACGGCTCACCGACGCCCCAGGAAGCTCCGCCGGTCCTCCCTCTACCTCCTCAACGAGCCACGAGGCCCCAGACGTGCCGCAACACCGCCCTCGATGTCTTCTTCAACCTCGGGACCGCCGGCCATCTTCGTCAAATTCGTCGGCTCCGGTGCCTCCCCGAGCTCCCCGAGGCCACCGTCGCAACCCCTGTGAGCTCCACTCCGTTTCCCCTCTGACCCCTGCTCGTTCTCGTGCCGTAGCTGCCGTCCCCGCAAGCACCGAGCTCCGGCCATCGCCATGGCCGGCGAACCTCGCGCCCCGGAGCTCTTCCGCTCGCTCCAGTAGCTCCCGCGTGCTCTCCAGGCTCCCAGGGTCCCGACGCGCTCCTCTGCTCTCCGGCTAACGCGCTGCAGCCACCGCGTCGCGCTGGCCCGAGCTCCGGCCGCCGCCTCGGGCTCCACTCCGGCGAACCCCGGCCACCCCCGCACCTCCCGTTGGCCCCCCTAGATGCGCACGGGCACGGGCTACCTTCTGGTGCCCTTCGCGCGTCCAGCCGCCGCCCGTAGCGCAACCCCGGTGAACTTCCGCCGCGTTTCGGGTCGCCGCCGGCCGAACTCCGGTGGCCAGTGACTTGGCGCTGTCATTAGCCACTAATGACGCGCTAACCAACCCCCTAAGCCACTGACTGTGGGCCCCACCCCTGGTCAAACCCCAGTTAGCGCTGGGTTTGACCGGGATTAGCTCCTGTGTCACTGACGTGTGGCCCCCACACGTCAGGTTTGACCTGGGGCGCCCAGTTGACCTGCTGACGTCACTGTGACGTGGGGCTGACGCAATAAGTATTTTCTGGATTTAAAAATAATCAGGAAATTCCAGAAAATAGCTAAAACTTCAATAAATCATAGAAATTCAACCGTAACTCCAAATTAAATAATTTATATATGAAAAATTATCAGAAAAATTCAAGGAATCCATCTGTACCATTTTCATACATGTTAGAACAACTTATCACTACTGTTTAGGGCAAAGGAAGTGAATGACATTTAAATAACCACATATGGAGTTTGAATTTGAATCTTGGATTCAAACCAACTTCATTTAATCTGGTTTTAGGTGCATTAGCCCAAACACATTCATATTGCCATGTCATAGCATGCATCATATTGTGCATTGCATTGATCGTGTTTTTCTGTATTTGCCGGTAATTGTCCCCTCTCGATAGACGTGATACTGATGATGCGATCGTTGACACTGATGAAGACTCAATGCTATCTTCAGAAGTGCCAGGCAAGCAAAACCCCCTTGTTCATTCCGATACAATCCTACTCTCTCGCTCCTGCTCTCTTTTACTGCATTAGGACAACATCGATTCGTCTGTTACTTGCTGCGGTAGCTGAACCCCTTTATCCTTTGCATGACCTGTCATTCCACAGTAAATAGATGAAACCCACTAGCATGAGTAGGAGTTGTTTGAGCCCTGTTGTGCCTACTCATTCATGTTTGTTTGTCATGCCTGCTACTGCTTAGAGTTGAGTCAGGTCTGATTCATCGGGGATGAATCAGAGGTGTGTGAACATGTCCTACTGTGTGTGAGCTAAGTGTGTGAACACGATTTGGTAAAGGTAGCGGTGAGAGGCCATGTAGGAGTACATGGTGGGTTGTCTCATTGCAGCCATCCTCAGGAACTGAGTTCTGTGTTTGTGATCCATGATTCAGCTACTACCACGCATTGGGCCCGAAACCAATGGACCCTCTCGGCTTCTTAATCACCCTTGTCCTCTGTCCAGGAGTTGCAAGTAGTTTCTGGTGTTTGTAGTATGCTGGAGGCCGTGGACAGCGCTGACCGTAGGGGTGGGTTGTGATGCGGTAGGCACATGGCCGGGTAAACCGGGCACCCGTTTGGTGTCACGGAACCCTGTACACATCGTTTGGGGCTGTGAGCGAAACTCCGGCCGGATCTCCTCATGGATGGAACCCGAATAGGCGATAAACCTGGACTAGAGACTTGAGTGTTTAGGCAGGCCGTGGCCGACACCCACGTTGGGCTTCCGCTTGAAGGTTGCCGAGTACATGTCGTTTAAACGGCGGTAAGTGGTGAGAGCGTGTGTGAAGAAGTACACCCCTGCAGGGTTAACCTAATCTATTTGAATAGCCGTGTCCACGGAAAAGGACCTCTGGGTTGCTTATATCAGTTCATAGACAAGTGAAAGTGGATACTCTAAAATACGCAAGATAAGCGTGAGTGCTATGGATGGCGTTCTCGTAGGGAGACGGGAGCGGATCCATAGTGGTGTATTGATATGGTGAATATGTGGACTCGTGTGCGCCACCTCAAAAGAGTTACTCGCAGTCGTAGTTCAGGATAGCCACCGAGTCAAAGCTGGCTTGCTGCAGTTAAACCCCACCATCCCCTTTGTTGATAATGATGCATATGTAGATAGTTCTGATGTAAGTCTTGCTGGGTGCATTTGTACTCACGTTTGCCTATTTATGTTTTTGCAGAGAGACTTCGGTCTCGCTAGTAGTTTCGTGTGGACTTCGACGTTTAGCTTGTTACCTCAGCTACGATCTTGTGCCCTCGGCAGTATCTGGCAGATAGTCAGGCTTCTCAGCCTTTTTCATTTATAGTGGTCTGTACTCAGACATGATAGCTTCCGCTTGTGCTTTGACTTGTATGCTCTGATTGTTGGGTCATGAGACCCATGTTTGTAATGTCTCGCTCCTCGGAGCCTATTGAATAAACTATTTGAGTCGTAGAGTCATTTTGTGATGCCATGTTGTATTGCACATATCGAGCATATTGTGTGTATGTTATTGAAATGCTTGGTATGTGTGGGATCTGACTATCTAGTTGTTTATCTTCAGTAGCCTCTCTTACCGGGAAATGTCTCCTAGTGTTTCTTGCTACTGCTCCGGAACACTTAGGCTGGCCGGCATGTGTCCTTCTTCGTTCCTGTGTCTGTCCCTTCGGGGAAATGTCACGCGATGAATACCGGAGTCCTGTTAGCCCGCTACAGCCCGGTTCACCGGAGTCCTGCTAGCCCAGTGCTACAGCCTGGATTCACTCGCTGATGACCGACACGTTCGATGCTGGGTCATGGATGCCTGTCCCTGTAAGTTTGTGCCACTTTGGGTTTACGACTAGCCATGTCAGCCCGGGCTCCTTATCATATGGATGCTAACGACACTGTCATATACGTGTGCCAAAAGGCGCAAACGGTCCCGGGAAAAGGTAAGGCAACACCCGTGGGAATACCGTGCGTGAGGCCGCAAAGTGATATGAAGTGTTACATGCTAGATCTATGTGGCATTGAGTCGGGGTCCTGACAGGCAAGATCTCACCACCTCAGCTTCTCGGCCTGGAAGTTGTTCAGGGTTGCCAAACAACAAAAGAACAACATAAATGAAAAACCGTAAACTCAAGTATTCTCTTCAGCTAGCTTGAATCTTGTGTGCCACCATTTTAAAATTCGACCACCAGATCAACCAAGAAAAGATAGTCTATTAGACATGATTTTTTGAGAAAATTGGAAACTGATATAGCTCAGCTAAGCAACAGCAGATTAAAATTTGTCCCCCTTTTTAGGCCAAAATATGAACGGACACATGACTATCAGGACGTGACTACTAACAAATTTACAACTAAAGAGAAAAAAAATGATACCAGGAGTGTTGTCGACCCATCATGCATCATTAGCTGTCGGATGTACGCGATCATGCATCATTAGCTGCCAGATGTACTCCATGTGATGCTACACATCACACGGTGTCGGCCGGCCGCTGTTCATATCCTGTCCTCCTCATTGTAATGCCCTTCCCTACTTTTACAGTAAAAGCATAAATAGGATGCTAGTAAATTATTCTAGCTAAAGTATTAAAGATAAGTGAGCTAAAGTATTAAGCATAAGTGATTATACTCGGCATATTTTGTATGGGTCACATTAGGGAAGATCACAAAGGAACAGAGCAAGTTATCATGGAACCAAATCTGAAAATATAGCCATATTGGTTAAAAATGAACTATCAGGTGCGGTAACCTTTTTTAGAATAGTTGTCTGAGCCATGTTAAGAAGAAAACGTGTTTACCTGAAGTATAATGATGAAGGCAACTGCAGAGAAATAGGTAAGGGACTTCAAGACAAATATATGGCTAACCTTCATGGTGTATTTTATAAAAGAATGCCTTTGATCTGTCTATGAGATAATTCCCTTTCTTGGTTTCTCTAAGAACACGTGAATTAGGAGCATAACCATAGCTGCTTGTACGAAGGTAGTAGAAGCAGCACACCTAAAGCACACTGAAATTATGAAGGCAGTAGAAGCAGCACACCTAAAGCACACTGAAATTGATACGTATATATGTGTATCTCCCTGCACGCTATGATTTTATTGGATGTTGATCAAACCACAAATTTGATAATTGTTCTGATGAAAGCTCCATACACATTCACTTCAGTTGAAAATTCAGAAACTTAACAGTTCTTCAAGACTCCATGGACTCACACCAATACATAGGCAGGAAATAGATTAGTTAGCAAATGATTTGAGCATTGATAGATAAGATGGGAGCTTAGATAACCATATACCTATGTTGACCACGTTCCTGCCTGATGAAGTCGTTGACCATGGATGAGCTCAGAATTTTGTTCTTTCTTGGATGCACACATTCTAGATGTCTAGCCTTGGTCTATCTTCATGCTAACCTTCCCCTCACGGGCCATGGCCCATATTTGTCAGCTTTCTGATTGTCTGCAGAAGCGGGCGGAGGAAAAGAGTGATGGCTTGAGCGTTCTGCCTAGACCAGGGAAGGTCGGATCGCAGAGAATACGCGGCAGGAGACGGCCGTCTCCATGGCGGAGGCTTCAAGCTTGAGAGGCGGCGGCAGCGAACTCAGATTAGGAGCGAGCCAAGGAGGAGAGGAAGGGGTCAATAGTCGGCCAGAAAAGTTATTTTTCTACAGCGTGGGCAAGGAAAGTTTTTCTGATGTGCGAGGACTCTAGAGTCACGTGGAATTGCGGCAAGAGAAACATCAATGACGTAATTTGAAAGCATTTTGAACTCTAGAAGAATAGAGTGAAAGGAGTCACCTGGGTTAATCTCCATCGTAATAAATCGGTCCCACCAAATAAACGGCTCCTAATTTCTGATTAACACGGGAATTTTAGGGAGTACCTAATTAGTATAAAGATTTTTTTAAGATCACAATCACCTAAGTAAATCCAAATTGTTCCAAGGTTATTAAAGATCTATTTATCCACCAATATAATATCACTTCATAAGTACTACCCTCCTACTGCATAAAAAGGAGCACAAACAAATAATAAAGGCAAGATCAACTACTCCAACAAGGCTCACACCACTGAAATTGTCATCTATTTTAATTAATCCAAATCATCCTCGCACGATCTTGTACTCGTAACATTCTTGGGGAGGGCTAGCAAAACCATCAAAGTCTATTAACTACGATGATCTGTTTGTATTATCTCCATGCTCATATCCATATGGGATACAAGGCACTAAGCTTAGGTCAAAATATCACAAATCCAAGTGCTCGAATTATCTCCAACCTAGAATCCAACTAGTAATATCCAAGACCATCCAATAGTCCACCAATACAGTATTCATGCTAATCATATTACACATAAATCCAACACATCTCAGGTTGATCATGCTACACCCTAAAGTTCGCAAGTTTCAATCTCTAAAGGTGTGAATCTAGTAGTAATCATAAGTATGATCAAAACATCTTCCCGCCTTCCCCAATCGCCATCCCCTTGATGCTTGCTCCAAGTACAGTCCGCTCCTAACAAAGTTTTCATCCCTTCCGCCATACCTCATGTGCAATCCACTTCCTGCCAGTCCGACCGATGTCCTTTGCCTGGCTTCGGGTTACTATGTGCGATGCCTCAATCCCACATCTCGTATTTCCCTGCTGGGCGCCGCCATAGCCACACAGGCAGTCGGCACCCAATGGCTAAACCACGAGACACAGCCCGAGAGCACGACGTTACCTACCGCCAAGGCCAAGGACGCACGGCGGGAGAACGTGTGATGCCGGATCAAGTCAGTGACACGGAACCCGCAAACAAGGGAAGGACACCAAGCCGAATTTGCGGGAAATGAACAAAGGAGGTGTGGGAGAGGGTGAAAACCCTGTCAGCCGCATCGGGCTTTGCGCCAAGCCGTGCGGCAATGTTGATCTTCAAGCGATCGAGTAAAGCTTCTCATGTGCTTTCTCATCGCTCCTCTGCAACTACCTCAGCCTCCACTAAATTATTATAGATCCAAAATTTAGAAGTTATTTATCTACCAGATTTTTTTTTCAAGATCACAATCATCTAAGTAAATCCAAACTGTTCCAAAGTTATCAAAGATGTATTATCCACTAATATAATATCACATCATAACTACTACCCTCCCCTACTACTGCATCTAAAGGAGCACAAACACATAATAAAAGCAACATCAGCTGCTCCAACAAGGTTGATGCCACAGAAATTACCATCTATTCTAATTAATCCAAATCATACTCCCATGATGATCTTATACTGGTAACATTCTTGGGAAGGCTAGCAAAATCATTAAAGTTTACCAACTACAATCCATTTGTACCATCTCCATGCTCATATCCATATGGGGCACATACAAGCTACTAAGCTTAGGTCAAAATATTACAAATCCAAGTGCTCAAGTTATCTCTAACCTAGAATCCAACTAGTAATATCAAAGATGATCCAATAGTCCACCAATACCGCATTCATGCTAATCATACTATACCCTATAAATTCAATATATCTCAGCTTGATCATGCTACACCCTAAAATTCTCTAGTTTCTAGCTCAGGTTAATATATCATCCAAGTGCCCAATCTCAAGTTTAACTCTGACCTACTCCCTCCGTTCCAAAATAGATGACCCGACTTAACTCTGACCTACTCCCTCCGTTCCAAAATAGATGACCCGAGTACAAAGTCGGGTCATCTATTTTGGACCCGACTGTACAAAGTCGGGCCATCTATTTTGGAACGGAGGGAGTAGAATCCAAGCAAATATATCATTGAACCTTACACAAACAACATTTCTATTACACCAATATCTTTGTTTTCTACCTACTAATTCAATCCAAGATGATGTAATAGTCCATCAATTTTCACAATCATGTTGATCATATTACACATATAAATCCAATATATGTCCGATTTATCATACTAGACCCTAAAGTTCTCCAGTTTCAATCTCTAAAGGTGTGCATCTAGAACAAATCATAACTATGATCCAAACAAGCCCACTATCATGGTTGTCATCCAGTATAAAGCAAGCTTTCACTAAATCACTATAGATCCAAAAATTAGAAGTTACTTATCCACCAGATTCTTTTCCAAGATCACAATTATCTAAGTAAATCCAAATTGTTCCGAGATTATTAAAGATCTACTTATCCACCAATATAATATCACTTCATAAGTACTACTCTCCACCCACTACTGCATCTAAAGAACACAAACACATAATAAAAGCAAGATCAGCTGCTCCAACAAGGCTCATACCACTAAAACTGTCATCTATTCTAATTAATCCAAATCGTCCTCCCATGATAATCTTGTACTTGTAACATTCTTGGGGAGGGCTAGCAAAATAATCAAAGTCTACCAACTACGATCCATTTGTATCATCTCCATGCTAATATCCATATGGAGCACATACAAGCTACTAAGCTTAGGTCAAAATATCACAAATCCAAGTGCTCAAGTTATCTCCAACCTAGAATCGAACTAGTAATATCCAAAATCATCCAATAGTCCACTAATACCATATTCATGCTAATCATACTATATATA
>NC_041393.1:54863708-54878162 GCF_002162155.2 Triticum dicoccoides | reverse complement strand
TATATATATATATATATATATATATATATATATATATATATATATATATATATATATACTATATACTATATATATATACACACACCCTAAAGTTCTCCGGTTTCAAGCTCTCAAAATATCACAAATCCAAGTGCCCTATCTCAAGTTTAACTCCGACCAAGAATCCAAGCAGATACATCATTAAACATTTGAATCTAACACAAACAACATTTCTATTACTCCAATATCTTTGTTTTCTCCCTACTAATCCAATCCAAGATAATGTAATAGTTCATCAATTTTCACAATCATGCTGATCATATTACACATATAAATCCAATATATCTCCGGTTGATTATACTACACACCTTTCCAGTTTCAATCCGCACCCTAAAGTTCTCCAGTTTCAATCTCTAACGGTGTGAATCTAATAGTAATCATAACTATGATCCAACCATCTTCCCACCTTTCCCAATCGCCATCGCCTCAACGCTTGGCTCCAAGTACAATGAATGAGGACAATGACAGTTCGCTCCCACAAACGTTTTCATCCCTTCCACCATACCTCAGGTGCAATCCGCTCCCTACAAGTCCGACATGCATCCTTCGCTTGGCTTCGGGTTGCTATGTGCGATGCCTCAATCCCACAACATCTCATGTTTCCCTGTTGGGTGCCGCTATAGCCACACAAGCAGTCGGCACCGCAATTGCTAACCCACGAGACACAACACGAGAGCACGACGTTACCTACCGCCAAGGCCACAGACACACGGCGAGAGAACATGTGATGCCGAATCAAGTCAATGGCACAGAACCCGCAAACAAAGAAAGGACACCAAGCCAAATTGACGGGAAAGGAACAATGCACGGGAAAGGAACAATGCACGGGAGGTGTGCGAGAGGGTGAAAACCCTGTCAGCCGCATCGGGCTTTGCGCCAAGCCGTTGCGGCAATGTCGATCTTCACGCGATCGAATAAGGCTTCTCTTGTGCTTTCTCATCGCTCCTCTACAATACCTCAACCTCCTGGATTACTATAGGACGGCCCGGTGCATGTAGCTCCCGCTTGCGCAGGGTCCGGGGAAGGGTCCGACCACTTTGGGTCTATAGTATGCAGCCTTTCCCTACATTTCTGTAAGAGGCTGTTTCCAGGACTTGAACCCGTGACCTCTTGGTCACAAGGCAGCAGCTTTACCACTGCGCCAAGGCTCCCCTTCTCCTGGATTACTATAGATCCAAAAAATAGAAGTTATTTATCCACCAGATTTGTTTTCTACTACCCTCCTCCTACTGCATCAAAAGGAGCACAAACACATAATAAAAGCAAGATCAGTTGCTCCAACAAGGGCTCATACCTCTAAAATTATCATCTATTCTAATTAATCCAAATCATCCTCCCATGATTATCTTGTACTCGTAGCATTCTTGGGGAGGGCTAGCAAAATCATCAGTCTACCAACCACAATCCGTTTGTATCATCTCCATGCTCATATCCATATGGGGCGCATACAAGCTACCAAGCTTAGGTCAAAATATCAGAAAATCCAGGTGCTCATGTTATCTCCAACCTAGAATCCAACTAGTAATATCCAAGATCATCCAATATCCACCAATACCGCGTTCATGCTAATCATACTATACCTATATAAATTCAATACATCTCAGGTTGATCAAGCTACACCCTAAAGTTCTTTAGTTTTGAAGCTCGTGTCAAAATATCACAGATCCAAGTGCCCAATCTCAAGTTTAACTCCGACCTAGAACTAGAATCGAAGCAGATATATCATTGAACCTAACACAAACAACATTTCTATTACGCCAATATCTTTTTCTTCCATCAATTTTCACAATCATGTTGATCATATTATATTCATATTCATATTAAATCCAATATATCTCTGATTGATCATACTACACCCTATAGTTCTCTAGTTTCAATCTCTAAAAATGTGCATCTAGTACAAATCAGAACTATGATCCAACCAAACCCACTATCATGGTTATCTAAGTGCAGTATGAAGCAAGCTTCCACTGGATGACTATAGATCCAAAAAATTATAAGTAATTTATCCACCAGATTTTTTTCAAGATCACATTCATCTAAGTAAATCCAAACTGTTTCAAGGTTATTAAAGATCTATTTATCCAGCAATATAATATCACTTCATAAGTCCTACCCTCCTCCTACTACTGCATCTAAAGGAGCACAAACACAGCATAAAAGCAACATCAGCTGCTCCAACAAGGCTCATACCACTGAAATTGTCATCTATTCTAATTAATCCAAATCATCCTCCCATGATGATATTGTACTTGTAACATTATTGGGGAGGGCTAGCAAAATCATCACAGTCTACCAACTACGATCGTACCATCTGCGTGCTCATATCCATATCAGGCACATACAAGCTACTAAGATTAGGTCAAAATATCACAAATCCAAGTGCTCAAGTTCTCTCTAACCCAGAATCCAACTAGTAATATCCAAGATGATCCAATAGTCCACCAATACCGCATTCATACTAATCATACTATACCTATATAAATTCAATATATCTCAAATTGATAATGCCACACCCTAAAGTTCTCTAGTTTCAAGCTCGTGTCAAAATAGCACAAATCCAAGTGCCCAATCTCAATTTTAACTCCGTCCTAGAATCCAAGCAGATGTATCATTGAACCTAACACAGAAAATATTTCTATTACTACAATATTCTTGACTTTGACTCTTGTTCTAATTTAGGATCAGCACACGGGTGCTCTACTTGGGGTTGGCCCTCGACGTTGTGACTCGCACGGCCTCTGAAGCTTGCCAGGCTTCGCCTTCCCTCCGCTACCACATCCCTCTTCGACTCTCTTACCTTGTCTACCGACTCTTTGTGCCATCATCGTCTCAGTCACATGTGTGGCTCTCATCTCTCATCCTTAGAACGATGTGGTCTTCTAGGATCTGTCTCTCGCAATGTAACTTTAGACGGTCAAGTTTGTCTGCTGGGTAAACATGTTCAGTTACCATATCCTCATAGTGAGACTGTGTCTCAGCGTCCTTTCAATCTTGTTCACTCTAATGTTTGGGACCCAGCTCCCTTAGTCTCAAAAAGAGGCCATGACCACTATATTATCTTTACAATTATTTCTCTCAACACAAGTCGATATATTTTATGCCTTCTTGTAGTGAGGTCTAATCCATCTATAAGAAGTTTGCCGCCTTGGTTCATACCCAGTTTTCCACTACTATCCATGCTTTCGTGCAGATTCTGCTTGTGTGTATCTCTCTCATTTGCTATGCAGATTCCTTGTTGAGCAAAGCACACTTGCTCAGTTCTCTTGTCCTGGTGCTCATCCTTAGAATGGGGTTGTTGAGCGCAAGCGTCGTCACCTACATGAGGCGTCGGATGGGCATTTCTTGATATCTAACTTTTGATTGAGTCTCGTCCTTTCTATCCACGTTCATCCTCTCCTTCGGCCTCCCCCATTGAGGATATTTCTTCCCTCAATTTTCCTGATACACTTATCACTCATTTATTGCCCTCGCCCACCTATCCTAGCTTATCCTCCCATACTATTATTATAGACCCCACACGTCGCCACATGCGGCTTCCCCACCTCGTTCATTACCTGAGGCTACCTCACCTCGCTCATCCATGAGGTTTCCTCGATGATTCCCTTTTATCATCTTCTTCACTGCACTTGTGATCCACGTGTTGTGGATCCTTCTAATGAGTCATCTCCCTCGGCTAATATGGCCTTTCCTGTTGGCAACGCACGGCCTAAAGCTCGGCCTACTTATGGCCTCCGAGCTCGCTCGCTTCTGCTTATTGGCCCTATGGTTATTGGTTATTCTGGCGTCGCTTTTCTCGAGACGACTTCTTAGTATGACACATTTGGTTCATCATGAATAGCAGCATGCGATTGTAGACAAGATTGTTGCTCTTGCACGCATAGGCATGTGGGATATCATTTCTCTTCCTCCCCGTTGCATGAGGTCTACATATAGCCACCACCTGGGTATTCTCTTCCTGATGGCATGGTTTGTCATCTTTATCGCTCTTTTATGGCCTTAAGCAAACCCCTCGTGCCTAGTTTGAGCATTTTGTCTCAGTGGTGATTGCGGCTAGTTGCCGTCGAGTGCTCATGATCCTACACTTCTTGTCCACCTTTCAACTCGTGGTCAAACTCTTTTTCTATATGTCGATCATCAGTGCGATGACTATTAAGTACATTGCCTTTGTGAAGGCTCATCATAGTGGGTTCTTATGTCTGATCTTGGTCCTCTTCGCTACTTCCTAGGGATTGAGGTTTCTTCTACCTCTAATCGCTTCTTTATCAAGCTCATCACCACCTGCAGCTTTCCCGCCTCGTTCATTACCTGAGACTACCTCACCTAGCTTGTCCCCAGTGATTCCCCCTCATCCTCTTCTCTACTACACTAGTCATTCGTGTGTTGTGGATTCTTCTGATGTGCCATCTCCCTCGGCCGCCTTGCTCTGCCCTTCACTATATGCTTTGCTGCATTGTCGTCGCGGCTAGGATGGTGGCAAACTCACTGGCGCCGATACCTTTCACGCGACATTGCTAGAGCCTTAATCCTCTCAAGTTGCATGAACGACCGACCGTTTTATTCTTTAGAAGAACTCGATGAATTTGGTAGATCCTTTTAGGAGGCCCCCAATGACCATAGATCGAACCTATCCTATTTTTACAGTGTGATGGCTGGCTATTCATGGACTAGCTGTACCTACTTTTTTTTCTTGGGAGGGGACACTGCCACCATGGCTGCTAGCATTCCCTCTCTCAGATCATGAAATGTATGGGAGTGAGACTAAGAGAAATACGAGAAAGGAGACAATTACTAGCGTATTAGGGGAATGAGGCCCAAATAGAACTGTTGAGATGCCCACTACCAAAATAGTTGGTGTGTCTCCAAAGTGGGCCACACTTTTGATGCAAACAAGACCGCGTGGAATATAGTCATACTCCATCAAGCTCAAATAATGCATCATCTACTACCAGACATGATAATGCATCATCTACTACCAGACATGATGGGCACATCGATCCATGTAGTGATTTTCATGACAGTTATCATCTGGATACTCAATACAACAATAGTTGCCCGAGCTTGCCATCAAACATGCTCGCCGAAGATGTGGCCGATGTACAGGGACGGTCAGATTAAGCGTTTTAGTAAGCATGTGGTGGCAGTAGTGTGGATGCTCCACATAGTTGCAGCTTGCTGGGTTTGACCACACGCCAAAGATGTAGCTAGCCTTCAGCCTACATCGGTTTACAATGGTACACCTCCTCTTACTACTTCATATGGAAAATTGCAGTATTGAGTTGATTTCTCTTGCCCAAGCAATTGTAGTTTGTATTGGAAGTACGCTTCTCTGGCCCCACACAAATAGTTCAGTTTTTTTAGTACTAATAAAGAAAATAGCTTCAAAGTTTACCACATTCATAATAATCATGCAGCTATTTGGTGAGCAGATATATAGAAGTACGACTACTCGAAATTGGTGAGGTTCATGTGCAAAATCCTAAAGGTCGTGCTACATCTACTTCAAATAAGTTTTACTTAATTAATACACTATAATTTTTTTAGAAAATAATTAGCACATTGCAATGTACTCCCTCCGTCCCAAAATTCTTGTCTTAGATTTGTCTAAATACGGATGTATCAAGTCACATTTTAGTATTAGATACATCCGTATCTAGACAAATTTAAGACAAGAATTTTGGGACGGAGGGAGTAGTTTAAACACAGTAATATGAGGGGATGCACTGAAGCCAGGAAAAACTAACAAATTGATGTTTGAAGATAGAAGACCCAGTTGCCTTGATTTCATCTGGACTGGAGGAAGGTTAGCTTTAGTACCATGCATTCTCCTCCACACAAACAATTGCCTACTCAAAGTGGTTCCCTCGATGTCCATCAGGTTGAACGCTGGATGGGATACACAATATACTTCTGTGAGTTTAGTAAAAAAAAATCCTGCATAACAGCCAACACCAGTTATATTGCAAAAATACTGAATTTGTATTTCCTTTTAACAAAGATCTCAACCGTAAAAGAACTTTCATCAGATTTAGAGGAATATTATCTGAAGTACTATGTAAGTGACACCATATTGGCAATTAACTTAATATGGATCATGCGTTATTTTGAGATTCAAACAATAGTACACTTTATTTCTGTATTCTCTTGCATAACTGTGATTATGAAACTAATATGATATTCTTCTGACATTTTTTGCATGTTTACATACTGCTTTGTTTATATCACTTCTCGAATTTATATATAGTACCAACTTCATAGAAATATAATGTGGGTGCATAACAATAATTTTTTAGATCAATCAAGCCAGTAAAGTGTGTAAGTTTATCAAATAAACTTATTCTAGAAACATTCATATCTGCTTGCCATCAAAATATTTACCTCTATGTTCGTGCTACAATCTGATTTAACTTTTTGCGGGTTAAGTCAAACTTAGCGGCCTGCTACAAAATCAGATTTTTCTAAAATATTGGTACCATGGCAACTTTAGTTTAATTCAAAAATAAAGATATAACTACTGTTGATCGTTGTGTTTCTTCTTCGCAACTTTAGCCTTCTTAACTCAACGGAACTATATATGAACTTATTTTTTCTCAATTACTCAGCCATCATAAAAATGATATGCACCCATATCGCATTGCAGTCTTAAGTTTGAGATTTTTTTTTAAGTGAAAATCAGTAGGGAAGGCCACTACTGAGCCAATTTCAGATTTTAATGGATACTGTACAGATGGTATGGTGAAAGTTCCAGATAATTCAAGTTAGCTAATTTGATATTTACTCTTTGTGCTCTGATTAACTAGATGAGACTGTTATGGCCGTAGAGGCCCACCGGGCAATCTTAGCCCACAAGTTATCTTAGGTTAATTCTTATACAAGTTATCTTAGGCTAGTTGTTTTGAGGTTATAAATATTAGTTGTAAGATACCTTTTCAGATTAAGCAATAAAGATAGTTCTATCATATTGCCCGGCTCCAGAGGAGCCGGAAACCCTAGCCACACCTTGCCCTAGCCGCCGCCGCCCTTCTCCTCCCTCGCAACGGCGCCAACGCGCCGGAGCCGCCGCCCTCGGCCCCAACCCTCGCTGTCCTGCCCCTACAACCTAAGGAGCATAGTCGGCAGGAACCCTAGTCCTACCAATTTGGTATCAGCTAGCTTCGGTTCGATCATGTCTTCACCACCGCCAAGCCCGTCTCTTCCGCTGCCGGTCACCTTGTCGCCTCCGGCGACCACCACGACCGTCACCCCGCTCCTGCCCGCGCCGGGATCCTCTGTCGCGCCCGCCCCCACCGTCCTCACCTGGGAGGACGTGTCCGGGGTGCTGCGGGACCTAACCCAGGCGGTCCAGGAGATCCACCTGTTCTTGGCCGGGTCCTACGGGCCGCACTCGGTTGCGCCGCCCATCGCCGCCCCCGCGCCGCCGTGGCTGCCGTGGCAGCCGCCGCACCAGGCGGCCTTCGCCGCGCTCGCCGGGCCGCTACAGCTGCCATCCATCGCCACCACCGCCCAGCCCTGGCTGCAGTGGCAGCCGCCGCTCCTGGCGGCCTCCGCCGCGCCCGGCGCAACAGCGCAGCAGCCGCTGCAGCTGCAGCAGCCACCGCCGGTCAGCTCCGCCGCCCAGTATGGGATACCCTACGGCGGGAGTGCGACGACCTCGTTCCCATCAGCGGTCATGTCTTCGCCGCCTCCAATTCCGCCACCACTGCCACCACCGCTGCTGCCCGTCAACTCCACCACCGCCGCCGCTTCATCGCTGGGCATCACGGCCTCGCTCTCGGCGCCGATCTTCCCTGCACCCGGCACCGCGCCGGGCCACGGCCTGCCGCCACCCCTCGTCCAACACGCGCCGCCGTCGCCTCCCCCCGTGCCGCAGCAGTTTACGCCGGAGGCCATGGCCGGCGTGCTCAACGACTTGGTCGTCGCGGTCCAGGGCATCCGCCTCTATTTGGCTAGCCCGTACGGGCCGCCCCCGCAGCTCCATCCGGCCGTGACCGCGGGACAGCCGGCGCTGCCATGGTACTCCGTCCCCGCGGCCATCACCGGGGGTTACCCAGCGCTGCCCTCACCGGCGGCTCTGACGCTGCCTTGGCCACAGCGGCCGACGCCAGTGCTCGGGGCGCCAGCCGCGCTGCCAGCAGCCGCCCAGGGCCTGCAGTGGCCGGCCTACTCCGTCCCCGCGGTCATCGCCGGGGGCTACCCGGCGCTACCATCGCCGGCCGCTTCCACGCCGCCCTGGCCCCAGTGGCCGACGCCAGCGCTCGCGGCGCCACCCGCCCCGCCAGCAGCCGCTCAGGGCCCGCAGTGGCCGGCCTGGGCCGCGCCACCCAACGCCTCGCCGTCCCTCCCGGCGGCCACAGTGCAGGTTCCGCCGCCGCCACCGCCCAGCCCTAGCCTGGGCCGGTCCGCGCCAGGCGGTCTTCCGATCCAAGAGGTCCGGTTCCCATCGTCACCATCTCCGCTTCCGGGCTGGCTCCACGGGACATCGCCTCCGCCGGTTTACACGGAGGCCCGGGAGCCGTCGGGTTCCCAGTTGCAGCCCGAGGCGTCGGGGGCCACGGGGGCCTACGCCGGCCTTCCCACCATGGACCAAGCACCGTCATCAGCTCTCCGCACCGCTGAGGCAGTGGGCCATGGCGCGCCAAACCAACAGCCGCCCCGGTTCGCCAAGCTCAACTTCGCCACTTATGACGGCTCAGACGACCCGCTTAACTGGCTCAACCAGTGTGACCAGTTCTTCCGCGGGCAGCGCACACCCACGTCGGAGCGCACTTGGCTGGCTTCCTACCATCTCCGCAGGGCCGCCCAGACATGGTACTACGCCCTCGAGTACGACGAGGGCGGCATGCCCCCGTGGGAGCGCTTCCACGAGTTGTGCCTTCTTCGCTTTGGACCGCAATTACGCGGGAGCCGATTGGCCGAGTTGGGCCGCCTACCTTTCACCTCCACGGTGCAGGATTTCGCCGATCGCTTCCAGGCCCTGGCGTGTCACGCGCCAGGTGTGACGGCCCTGCAGCGGGCTTGAGCTCTTCGTCGGCGGCCTTCCGGATCACATTCGCGTCGACGTGGAGCTTCGCGAACCCCAGGATCTCCAGTCGGCCATGTACTACGCCCGCGCGTTCGAGCGCCGCGCGGTGGCCATCCAGCAGGAATCACCGTCCCGGACCGCTGGGTCGCTCCCAGGGCCGGATTCCGCGCAGGGTCGGCCTGCGCAGGCTTATGCGGCACCCCTCGCCGCGACTGAGGGACGCCCGTTCCGCCGGCTCACCTCAGCCGAGCTCCTCGAGCGTCGCTGCCAAGGATTGTGCTTCAACTGCGACGAGCCCTACACGCCCGGCCATGCCTGCCCGCGACTCTTCTACCTGGAGGTTGCAAACTACATTCCGGAGGACGCCGTCGCCGCCGACCTGGCCGCCCCAGCTGTCGAGAAGGTGTTTGACGCTGGTTGATCGCCTCGAGGAGTTCCGCCAGCGCTTCCCCACCTTACAGCTCGAGGACGAGCTGTTTGTGCAGGCGGGGAGAAGTGTTACGGCCGTAGAGGCCCACCGGGCAATCTTAGCCCACAAGTTATCTTAGGTTAATTCTTATACAAGTTATCTTAGGCTAGTTGTTTTGATGTTATAAATATTAGTTGTAAGATACCTTTTCAGATTAAGCAATAAAGATAGTTCTATCATATTGCCCGGCTCCAGAGGAGCCGGAAACACTAGCCGCACCTTGCCCTAGCCGCCGCCGCCCTTCTCCTCCCTCGCGACGGCGCCAACGCGCCGGAGCCGCCGCCCTCGGCCCCAACCCTCGCTGTCCTGCCCCTACAACCTAAGGAGCAGAGTCGGCAGGAACCCTAGTCCTACCAGAGACAAATTTAAGTCTATACGGCACATGACATTACTAAGTTTTCTTAATATCTAAGATAAATATGTTGATCACTTTGCAGTTAATTGATAATTTTAATTGATGTATAAAAGAAAATTAAGTGCTCACACTATACTTGATTGTTCAGACATAATCTTGATGGTAGCTCATCTTCGAGTCTTTTTTTTTTTTTGAGTCTTAGTACTCAATCTTACACCAGTTTCCTTTGTTGTTGTTACCTTGCAGATTTCGTGTGGAGGTCAAAATCCTGCATGGAGCCACCATTTTTTCAGTTCAAGAACCTGCACTTCTGTATTACATATATAACAAAGGAAATATGCAGCTGATCTAATTATCTATACTTCTATTTCTTATAACAGGGTGCGCTTATGAAAAGTTTGCCACAACCCTTTTCTAAGACAAAAACGTGATATTCTTGTTTTTCCTCACAACATTGAGCAATAATAACCACCATGAGAGTATGCTAATAAGGCATATTCCCTTACTGATAATCCAAGAGTTGATGTTTCTTTTCTTAACTGACGAGAAAGAACAGAAAACCAAATTTAGGATGTCTCTGTTTTTGTCAGCTTCTATAAAGAGACTAGTGCATACGAACAACACGATTACAGGCCTTCTACCATGCAGTGACCTATACTTATGGTTCTCTTTCCCTCGAAGGTTATTTATACTGTTACAAGACCATAGTGCGTATGAAACTAGGAGTATTTATCAAGCTTCAGTCATCCCATAGGCTTTGAAGTAAGTATATAATGTTATTTGTTTGTTCTCAGGCATATAATCTTAGTTTTTGGAGAAACACCCATAATCCAAATAAGAACCGTTGTATGCTAGCTAGATTGTGTTGTGCAAATGAAGGGAGCTATATCGAGAGGGATTATCTAGATGGGGATTATTGTTCACATAGAAATCTGAGATTATTTGCCACTAGAAATGAACACCGGCCCTCAGAACATCAGCACTGTGCGTGTCTTTCCACAAAATTAGAACTCAATTTTTTTAGGATCATATAAAAGAATGGTGGAGCTTCTTAAGCAGGGAGCTATGCAATCAAGCAGTAGTATATCTGGTAGGTAGGAAGATGAGTTATTCACTAGGTAGTGTATAAAAAATAACTGACAAAAATCATGACTTTGTTAATAACGCAACCATGTTAAGTAAACAAAAAACCATCTTTCATCTAGTACGCAGGAAGATAGGTTGTTGAATAGTACCACAAGAGAACTGGGAAATAATGCAAAAAACAAACTGATAATGTTGTACTCCTTCCGTCCCATAATATAAGAACGTTTTATACACTAGTGTAGTGTCAAAAACGTTCTTATATTATGGGACGGAGGGAGTGCTATGTAATTTACAGAAATGGTCAAGCATTTCCATACCTGATGATTTCATGAAAGCGTAGCTTTCAGATTAAACACCTTATAACCGCAGTTCCAAATGAGAAAAATTGTGTCACAATTCAGGTGCACTGATTTTTAATATTGGAGCTGAGACCTGTCACGAGGGCATAATCTATTCCATTAAAAAATAACATTTTCCTTGTTTTGCTCATTACAATTTCATTATCACAGCTGAGACCTATCTTGAACAGAGTTAGGCATCATCTATTTCATTAATCAAATGACCTTTTCCCTATTCTGCCCAATTTCATGATCACAGCTGAGACCTATCTTGAACAGAGTTAAGGCATCATCTATATAATTAATCAAATGACCTTTTCCCTATTTTGTCCAATACAATTTCATGATCACAGCTGCATATACTACCAATTTTTATCAACGACGGAAAATTGCTGGAGATTAGAGCAATTATGCAAGAAAAGCAATGGAAATATTAATGATTTAAAAAATAGACAAAGCAGGATCAAAAGAGACATCATACAGGCTATCACTTACGTAGCGGTTGCTTCTGCTGCTAACATTTTCCGTCACAATCATCACAGCACCAGAATGCACTTGATCATAGTGTGATCCATGTGAACTTGAGATCCTCGATAGTTGATACAAATGCTCAACAATTGCCCCTTTTGATGAACCCAAACCGAAGTACATATCCCCAATCCATGCGGCTGCACATAACAAGTGGAATTTAGAAGGAAATCGCTGTAACGTATAGCCATAGGCAGGCAGGGAATGACTGACTGAACATGTGACTTGTCCGGTCATCCCAGCACATTGCATGCTATTGAGTTGTGCAGTTTACCCAGTAAACTAACCAACCACACACAATTGATCGTCGAGCAACAGATCGGTAGAAGAACAGCTGCTGCATAAACCGTGAACCACACAACTGCTGCATTGCCATTTAGTTACCAAATGGCGGAGCAGATTAGATCTATAGCAGCAACAGTCTGGATTCTGAAATTCTCTAGCCACTTCACTGCATCCACGGCTGGTAATCTTATTAATCGTTACTGCCATATGAATTCGCTTGTCCAAACAACGCAACGTAATGTATGGTTGCTTCTGATTCCTGAGGGGGTGCACAAAAGAGCAAAACCAAGGCATGGTGCAGTACCAAGATGACCCAGTAGATCTAGCATAACAGCAGCAGAATTCTTCCAATTGTCCATTGTCAATATTCACTCAAGCTTCTTAAGTTTGTCAACAGATGCAACCTTCTCTTGCTCAACGGGGAAGTACTTGATTCCGATGAGATAACCAACTTTGCTGATAACCTGAACAATTTGCACGAAATTATGATCAGGGGATGTATTGTGTACACAACGCATAACCTACAAATGCATTCACATTCCATGGATTCAGATCAATTGTACTCTGTATTTGGAATTAAAGTGAAAATGTCACAACAAAGCATGCAGGGGCATTGACAAGAGTGTTGACTTTACCTCCAACCCTTTAATTAGATCCTCCCTTGACTGAGAAGCTGAGATACATATCCTAGCTCTGGCAAGTAGTAGTGGCGTTGCAGGAAATGCAACAGTCACAACAGCAACCTAGAATTATAGAACATGCCACATTAGCGAAAAGAAAATCAGAACTTCGCCAAATAAAAACATAAACATGAACTGCTTGAGAAATTCTCATGCAAATGTAATAAACAGATGACGACGTGCATCCAATGGATGGTCGCTACATATGAGAACTCACATTTTGTCTCAAGCACTCCCTTGAGAATGCAGGAATTTTAGCAGGATTGTAAAGCATGATAGGCATGACAGGTGAGTCTTTATTGTTAGAAAACGTGAGGAAGAGAGAATGACCGAACATTTTTCTGTATTGAGGAGGAGAGAGAGATATACAAGGTTACATGGGCCTGGGCCTCACTCTAGACTATGGGCCTGGGCCTGTACAAGACAAACACAACATACTTCACTCTAGACTATGGGCCTGGGCCTGTACAAGACAAGCACAACATATATACTTAACATTTATCTCCCAGCACCTCAAAACCCATTTTCTGAAGCTCTGAACGGAAAAAATTGCTGTTCTCCCGAATCTGAGCAAGTTTCTTGGCCCCTATTTACAGCAACCACTGCGATAGGAATTTCCCCAAGACAAGAGACACATGGAAACCATAAAAGCATTAAATCCTTCCTGACATACCTCTGTTAGATCCATCTTCCCCAAGGACGACCTTTATCGCGGAGGTGACCTGCTGGACTGCTGGAGGCGACATGGATGTTGCATAAATATGGGCTGGGCATGCGTGCTTGAGATGGTGAATGATCTCCTAAGAATATAGAATGGTATATGGGTCAGATTTATCAAATATATATCGTTCAGTCAAGAATTGGTAGGTGAATCTTTCATACTTTTGATGCTGCAATATAACCTCCGCACGATCCAAACGATTTTGTAAATGTTCCCATCATGATGTCAACATCAGCTGGATCCACTCCTAGTAGTTCACATACACCTCTTCCAGTCTTTCCAACAGCTCCAATACTGTGTGCCTCCTCTAATATGTGTAGGCCTATTATAAGATGTTTATAAAAACTCCAAGTCAATACACTGATACATCACTACCAGTTTGAAATTTTTGAACAGCTTATGAACTGCAGTACTCCCTCCGATCCAAAATAAGTGTCAACTTTGAACTAAGGTTAGTTCAACCTTAGTTCAAAACTGTGACACTTATTATGGATCGGAGGGAATACTATGTATGACATAAGTAACACTTCTAGCGTGCAAAGGAACTACAGTTTTTCATTACTAATAACAGAACAAGGAGTCAGTATGCGCAATTCTCACACCTTGTATTTCTTGCAGACAGCCATAATCTCAGGAAGGTTGCATAACTCCCCTTCCATGCTATAAATTCCCTCAACAATCACAAATATCTTCTTCCATGGCCTGTGTGTACGAGGTCGCCCCCCTGCAATCTGCTCCCTCAGTACGTCTCCTAAATGTGCAGGGTCTGGAAGAAAGTAAGGGAAGCATTAAACTTCCTGCCTCATCGTTAAGTGCACATCATGAGATGCAGCTGTTAGTGAGCTTACTGTTATGTTGAAAAACCCGGACAGTAGCCCCTGAACCCCTGGCTCCATTCACTATAGAAATATGGTTCACTGGATCACTAACT
>NC_041393.1:54789950-54863451 GCF_002162155.2 Triticum dicoccoides | reverse complement strand
AATACATTAGTCCAGCATGTAACAGAAAAAGAGGAAGACAAATAAAATACTCTGCTCACCACAGACCTTCCCAATCAAAATAGGAATGATCGCAGAGTTTGTCACATAACCCATGCCAAAAAGAATAGCCGCAGGCTTGCCAACAAATTGTGCAACTAGTTCCTCGAGCTCTGTGTGCAGCTTAGTATTTCCTAAGATTATATACAGATCAATTAGCGCTAGTTTCACCATATTATTTAAGTATTAAATTGATGCACACTATGGCATGGACATATAAGCACCTACCTCCATCAACTATGGCACTGCAAGTACTGGCAGAGTATTTCTTGAGTGACTCAATAACACGAGGAGTGCAGTACTCATCTGCTGCAGCAAAACCAAGGTAGTTGTAGGAACCCAAGTTAAGACACTTGGATGTTTTTGTGGTACGTCTGCGTTAAAGATGCACTGAATTAGAGACTAGCATTCATCCGGGGATAACATTTGCTTATGCTAATTAGGTGTGGAGTCAAATGTCAGGAAAACATACTGGAGTGTCTTGTTGCCGTCATTTGAGTGACGCTCAACTACATTGAACCAAGCATCGGGCGCACTGGCAATAGGTCGGCCAAAACAGTCCTGCCCACCCAACAAGGTAAACAAAAAAAGTGATCAACATGTCATTCCAGAGGGTGCATATCATAGCGAAGCATCATCCCACACACATCACTCTCCAGAAAAAATCATTGGACGCATTGTAGAGATATGGTTTCACACACATCTACTCAGACTAAAGATTAGTTCTTTCTGATAACTATTTATTATGTACCTTGGGAGTGGAATAGCACATAAAAATGCAGAAGAATGAATGACACATTCAAGATAGCTCAAAACAAGCAGCCCTTCAACTATTAATTAGACGAATGGACCAAAGTTTCACTTGAGATCTCATGGCTCTAGCATAAAAATTGGGGTTTATGTATGTACATAAAAGGCAAAGAAAAAAAAGGCTAAAAAAAGCTAGCAAGTACAACAACAGATCAAATGAATTTTCACACACATCTACTCAGACTAAAGATTAATTCTTTCTGATAACTATTTATTATGTACCTTGGGAGTGGAATAGCACACAAAAATGCAGAAGAATGAATGACACATTCAAGATGGCTCAAAACAAGCAACCCTTTCACTTCATTCAACTATTAATTAGACGAATGGACCAAAGTTTCACTTGAGATCTCATGGTTCTAGCATAAAAATTGGGGTTTATGTATGTAATAGCAAGCACAACAACAGATCTAATGAATTTTCAGTTGGGACAGTTTCCAACTCTCCATCATGTGATCTACCTAAGCAGGCACTAAATTTACCACGCCCACCACCACTAGGCAACTCAGTCAACTAGCTCAGAATCACATGATCCAAGCACCCCTTCAGAGAAAAAAAAAGTTATAGTTATATGTGGTTGGTTTAGTACCTTTCTTGCGGACGCAGTGGATAAGGTCACGGGAGCAGGCGTCGAGGTCGTCGCAGGGCTCCTCCCCGCCGCTGCCACCATCCATGGACGCTCAGATCAGAAAAAAATGACAATACAATCCATTGATTCAAGACAGAGGATTGAAGGGCACGCACAGTCGTGGTTCAGGGTCGCGCACGAGCGGATGCACGGAGGCGGCGGCCGAGACGTGGCCTCGGGGCACTCCACCGGGTTGCCGTAGGGGATGGGGCTCCCTGTCGTCCCGCGCCTAGCCGTCCACGGCGCGGTCGTCCTGGGCCTGGTGCGAGGGGACGGGCGGCGCCGTCGTCCTGGGCCTGGTGCGAGGGGACGGGCGGCGGAGTCCTGCTCCATCCCCGCGAGCTGAGGCGAGCAAGAACTGGGCGAGGCGGAGGAGATGCTCCATCCCCGCGGCGTCTAGGGTTTCGCGTGGACGACTTGGACTCTCCCCTCGGTGGACCGGCCGGCGGCCTGGATGGATTGGAAGCCGAACCTGACATCAATCGATCCCCTTCTCCGCTCTGAATCGTACACGAACCAGGCGAGCGAGGAAGATAGGCGTACGCGTGCATGAGTGCGGGGAAGGACGACGGACGAAGAAACGGGAAGCACTCAATCGGCCGACGGCGGAAGAGACGGGATGTGAGAGACGGGGAGACAGCGGCGGCGGATTGGTTTTCAGTTCCCCACAGGTGTTCTTGGAGACGGGGACGTGGAAGACGGACGACTGCGTGGGCTAATGCTCTGGGAATTTCCTTTTTCCTATTTCGCGTTGAAGAACAACTTTGCAAGGGGAGGACACGCACCAACGGTCAGAAAAGGCGAATTTCCTATATGACGCAACAACAGTCAAAAGTTTGCGAACAAATTTTGAAAAAGAAAAGGAACAATATTATTTTAAAATTTGGGACAATTTTTGAAATTTCAAACATTTTTTTGTAAAACATGAACAAAAAACTGAAATTACAAACAATTCTGAATTTTCGAACATTTATTAAAAAGTTTGGACAGATTTCCAACAAATCTTGACAAACCTGAGGGATTTCTGACATGTGAACAATTTTTTTGAAATTTTGAACATTTTACGAAAATCCTGAACAAAAAATTGAAATTACTAACATGTAGTTGAAAGTGTGAAAAATCGAAATTTATTTAAAAAATAAAATTTTGAATAATTTTTGAAAACATGAACAAAAATTTGGAATTCTTACTTTTTTCTATTTTTGGAAATTTATTTGAAAAAAGGTTTCAATTTTTCAAATAACTTTTCAAAAGGTGAACAAATTCTGAAAAACATGATCAAAATTGTCAAATTCCAAGCATTGTTTTAAAAGAAGAACAATTTTGAAAAACATGAACACAATTATGGAATTCAGAGCATTTTCTAAAAGGAAATTTTTTAATTTATAAAGACACAAAATGAAGAAAGAGAAAAAAAGAAAAAAAAAGGCCTTCCATGTTCAGCTCGTAGGTCGCGTGCGTACCCCCGCTTAGGGGTGGGCATATTAACTAAGCACTGAACTAGCGAACCGAGAAAGCCGGGGCCGAAGCCGAAAAGACCGAAACTGGAAATTCCAGTCTTTAATTCGGTCTGCACTTTGTAAAAATCGAAATTAATTTGGGAATTTCGGTCTTCTACTTTGGTTAACCAAAATAACCGATGAGATCGATCAGATGTGCATATGGATTAATGTCTACGTAAAAACTCATCCCAGCCCACAACCCAACATCTCAAGTCTTGCTCCTGTACGCAGCCTCCAGCAGTCCATCCTACTAACCGCTATGCTTCTGGCTCCACTCCCGATCGATTTCCCACACAACTCCTAACCCTAGCCGCCAGTGCGCCGCCTCTCCTTCTTCTCGATCTACACAACTGCACCAGCGGGCGGCGGTGCTGCCCTCCGACCTACGCATATCTTTTCCATATGATTCTACACCTCCTCTTTCTATGATTTTGGATCTTCTTGATAAGCTCGTGAGATACTGATGAGTTCACGTGATGGTTCTGCTAGTAGGATCTGATTTTTTGTACTCACAGGATCAACTTCTTGTCTGTACACAAGGTTTATATGATGATTAAGTTCAGACGTGTGCCTGCTTTTGTTCTCATTCCCTAATATATCGGTCAATTCGGCCTTAACCGAGGACCGACCTGAAATCTTGGTCCACCAAATGCTCGGTTAGCTGTTTTTTGCATGATCAATCGGTCACTATTTTCACAAAAACGAATTTGTTCAAAACCCGGTGAACGGGACCGAACGGTTCAGTTTAACCGAACGCCCTGTCTGACCCACGCTCCGCGTTGGCGTACATGTGGGCCGGCCCAACTAGCTCATGCCTGATTTTGGGAAGCTTATAGATCCTTCCCAAAGCGGTTTTTCTTTTCTTTAGTATTTTTATCCTTTTTTCCTTTTTCCTTTATCTTTTACTTTCTTCTTTTTCAAATTTTGAGAACATTTCTTGAAACCTAGAAACATTTTTTTCAAATATGGTTTTTTATTTGAACATTCTTTTAAATCGTGGTGCACATTTTTTCAATTCAAAATATGATCACTGAATTTAAAATAAAAAAACAGATTTCCTGAAACAGTGAACATTTTTTAAACCTTCAACAGTTTTTGATTTCATGAAGAAATTCAAATTTAGTACATTATCTAATAATCTTGAACATTTTTAAAATTTACGAATATTTTTTTACAAATGTGTGAACATTTTATCGTAGTTCACAAACATTTCCAAATATTCCGTACATTTTCTGAAAATTAATGTGAATATTTTCTCGATACACGAACATTTTTTTCAAATCACAAACATTTTTTGAATCCGTGAGCATTTACAATTTCCCATCATTTTTCAAATTTTGAATATTTTTTTAATTCACGAACATTTCTTTTACATTCACAACTTTTTTTAAACCCCAAATTATTTTTAGAAAAGTAAAAGTGAAGAAAAAAGGCTTCCCGCCCCGTACATGGGCCGGGCCATGATGCGCGCAGGGGAACGAGGGATACACGCTTGGAAATACCCAGCACGTGGTCACCATATAGGGCAGATCCTATTTCACGGGAGCAACTAATTAACGAGCACTCCTTTAGGAGCCTCACAACGATCAGCGCCACTTGGCGCGCTCACAGCCATTTGCCGCGTGTCGCTCTCTGGGCGCTCCCTCTGAATTTTTTTACGCACGCGTTTTCTGCTTTTTAAAAGTTTTTTTTTCGTTTTTTCATGTTTTGGTTTTCTACCGGTCTTCCCTAGCTTTTCGACCAAATTTTTTTTTTCAAAAAAAATAATTTTTTTACGCAAAAAAATGCAATTTTTTTCGCGAAAGTCACGATTTTGTTTTCGCGAGAGGCACGGGCATGCCTCTTTCGGAAAGAAAAAAAACGTTTTTTCTGTTTTTTTTATTTCGCGAGAGGCACGGGCGTGCCTCTTTCGGAAAGGAAAAAAACGTGGTTTCTGTTTTTTTTTCTTTCGCGAGAGGCACGGTTTTGCTTCCTCCAGAGGCACGGTTGTGCTTTCGTGAGAGGCACGGGCGTGCCTCTTTCGGAAAGGAAAAAAACATGTTTTCTGTTTTTTTTTCTTTCGCGGGAGGCACGGTTTTGCTTCCGCTAGAGGCACGGTTGTGCTTTCGCGAGAGGCACGGGCGTGCCTTTTTCGGAAAGGGAAAAAATGTGTTTTCTGTTTTTTTTTCTTTCGCGAGAGGCACGGTTTTGCTTCCGCCAGAGGCACGGTTGTGCTTTCGCGAGAGGCACGGGCGTGCCTCTTTCGAAATGGGAAAAAAACCTGTGTTTCCGGTTTGGTTTTTTGTCGGTATTTCTGTCCGGTTGTTTTCGTGAAAAAAAAATTCGTCAAAACCTATCAACATGGGATCTAGTTTTGAAGATCTCGACGCGAGGAATCCAATGGCGAAAGCGGTTCGAGATTTAGACGCACGGTTTAAGAGATAAAACATTTTGAATAAATGGATCTACGAAAAAGGGAAACTCCCAGGTTGCAACAAGTGGCGCACAGGCAGCGCGCCACTTGTCGCAACCTTGTTAAGTTGGAGTGATCTCCACAAGGAGTACTCCTTAATTAGTGATTTCGCTATTTCACGCCCGCAGGCGTCAAAAGGACGAACCTTCGCTGAAGCAAGTCACCACATGGGCTGACCCACATACGGATTTTGGCTAGCTGCTGTTTCCTTGTTTCTTGCGGGTTTTTTTTCGTTTTTCTTCTATTGGTTTTTGCTTCCAGTTTTTTCACTGTTTTGGACAGTTTTCAATTGTTTTGTTTCAGGTTTTTTATTTTTTTGTTCTGGTTCCTTTTTCCCTTTCATTTTGTTATTTTCTGTTTCTGTTCTTCTTCTCTTTATTGGGTATTCTATAAAAAGTTCACCACGTATTACAAAAATCTTCATCGTATTAAGAAAATGTTCATTGTATATTATGAAATAGTTCACCTTGCATTATAAAAATGTTCATCGTGTATTACCAAAATGTTCATTGTATATTATTAAATTGTTCATTGTGTATTTAGATTTTGTTCATCGTATAGTAAGAAATTGTTCAACATATACTATAAAATTTTCATTTCGTGTATTTGAAATTTGTTCAGTATGTTTCACAAAAAATTCACTGTATTATAAATTTTGTTCAGCGTATATCATATAAGTGTTGAAAGTCTTTTCAAAAAAGATTTGCCGTTGTACTTTCTACTTTAAGGTTGGCGCTGTGATTAGAATGTTCGAGCTCGCTAGCTTTGCTGGCTAGCTTCGGTAGATTCAAGCATGTGGTCGCCGGTTCGATCCCACGCATGTGCTTCTTTTTATTTTTTCGAATTGCACTCACTGCCTGATAAATGGGCCGGCCCGTGTGCGCGTCGCTTCAGCGAAGCCGCAACAAGCGGACGCACGGGCGGCTTATAGGAGCTCTCGCCATATAGGAGCTCCCGAAAAGGAAGTGGGAACATTCTGTATGACGCATTCTGCGTTGTATAGAACCAGGATGCACATGCGGGCAGCCAACTGGGCCGGCCAATTAACAGGCAAGCCGAGTAATCCCACGTTGCATCGGTTCACTTTACATCCCAAGCACTGTAGTGGTACTGAAGTCGCCGTAACTGTAGCTAGTTTACGATATTGTAGCTGGCATTACTGCAGCCTGCAAAAATACTGTAGCACCTATTATGGCTCACGATTCAAAAATTGCGAGTGAAATTGATAAAAGAGTGAACATTATTTTTTGGTAATTTTGCACAATTTTTAAAATTCTGAACATTTTCTAGATAAGAGAAACAAAAAATCTTAATTCTGAATCTTTTTTGTATTTTTGAGCATTTATTGAGATGTGTGGACAAATTTTGAAAAGCATGGAATCTGAAATCGTGAAAACATGAAATTGTGAAGAAGTTTCAAATTTTCAGAAAAAGAAAAATGAACAAATTTTGAAATACATGAACAAAAATTGAATTCCAAACATTTTTAAATGCAAACAATATTTTGGAAGTCCAAACTTTTTTTTTTGAAAAAAGGGACAATATTTGAATTTACTAAAAAAAAGAAACAGAAAAACCAATAAAGGAAAAACGAACAAAAAGGATAGACGAAAAAAACCAATAACATACATAAAAAGGCAGCATTCTAGAAGGTTTCCAAGATAGATTTTTTATTTCTTTGAAGGTTTCTAAAACCATAACGAAATGCCTCTGCGTCCCACTATAATGGGTGGGCCCATGTACTCCGCTTGTGCGATGCCCTGACTATTTGACGTAGAATGTGTCAAATATGGAATTCCGAGGAGGCGGATAACGCACAAAAAAACTACCCAAATGCTTAATAGTGCAGCTGCACTATTTCACTGAAACGGACACACCCTCACGCTACCGTGTGATACATGTTACTGTGACACGTGTCTGTGATGGGACCGCGTGATACTATTAGTGGAAGTTCGTAGGGTATGACGTAAGGATTGACCATGCATTTGCTAATGTCAGCCTATTTTATTTCGTCTAGATTTTTTAGAAAACCTACAACTTTATAACCAAGCGTCGAAATGAAAATCCATTTTCAATGTTAGGTTTCTCGCGACGAGCCTTTCAAACTACATCCCATATGAATATGTTTCGATCATTTTTTTCCAAAGCAACTTTGGCTCTAAATGAGGCAACTCCCGTTATAAAGGTGCATACAACATATATTATGCATACATGCTCCTATTATCGCCTATTCACGTTTTGTAAAAAGCGGTTTTCTCCTCGTTGTCTACCATGATTATGAAGTTGCTTATAGCATCACCGGTAGGCAACTAAGCATCATTGGTAGGCAACTAAGCATCACTGGTAAGCAACTTCACAGTGTTTGTAGGCAACTTAGAAAAACAATGATAAGTAACTTTACAATATTGTGGGCAACTAATTTGCAAAGTTAGGCAACTGATCAATAGTGATGCAGGAATAGATCACTAGACAACGGTCAAAATTATCCTTGGTTACCTTAAAAAGGACTAAGGAAATATTTCTCAGTTATGGAAGTGATAAAGAGTTCGTCGTAAAGAGTTACGTCGATGCAAGTTTTGACACTGATCTAGATGACTCTAAGTCTCAATCTAGATACGTATTAAACGTGGGAGCAATTAGTTATAGTATCTCCATGCAGAGCATTGCAGACATAGAAATTTGCAAAATACATACGGATCTGAATGTGGCAAACCCGTTGACTAAACTTCTTTCACAAGCAAAACATGATCACACCTTAGTACTCTTTGGTTGTTAATCACATAGCGATGTGAACTGGATTATTGACTCTAGTAAACCCTTTGGGTGTTGGTCACATGGCGATGTGAACTATGAGTGTTAATCACATAAAGATGTGAACTATTGGTGTTAAATCACATGGCGATGTGAACTAGATTATTGACTCTAGTGCAAGTGGGAGACTGAAGGAAATATGCCCTAGAGGCAATAATAAAGTTATTATTTTGTATTTCCTTATATCATGATAAATGTTTATTATTCATGCTATAATTGTATTAACCAGAAACTTGATACATGTGTGGATACATAGACAAAACACTGTGTCCCTGGTAAGCCTCTACTAGACTAGCTCGTTAATCAAAGATGGTTAAGTTTCATAACCATAGACATGTGTTGTCATTTGATGAACGAGATCACATCATAGGAGAATGATGTGATGGACAAGACCCATCTGTTAGCATAGCATATTGATCGTTCAGTTTTATTGCTATTGATTTCTTCATGTCAAATACATATTCCTTCATCTATGAGATTATGCAACTCTCGGATACCGGAGGAATGCCTTGTGTTCTATCAAATGTCACAGCGTAACTGGGTGATTATAAAGATGCTCTACAGGTATCTCCGAAGGTGTTTGTTGGTTTGGCATAGATTGAGATTAGGATTTGTCACTTTGAGTATCGAAGAGGTATCTCTGGGCCCTCTCGGTAATACACATCATAAGAAGCCTTGCAAGCAAAGTGACTAATGAGTTAGTTGCAGGATGATGTATTAGGGAATGAGTAAAGAGACTTGCCAGTAACGAGATTGAACTAGGTATGAAGATACCGACGATCGAATCTCAGGCAAGTAACATACCGATGGACAAAGGGAATAACGTATGTTGCCATAATGGTTCGACCGATAAAGATCTTTGCAGAATATGTGGGAGCCAATATGAGCATCTAGGTTACACTATTGGTTATTAACCGGAGAGGTGTCTCGGTCATGTCTACATAGTTCTCGAACCCGTAGGGTCCGCACGCTTAATGTTCGATGATGATATAGTATTATATGAGTTATGTGAGTTGGTGAACGGATGGTGTTCAGTGTCCCGGATGAGATCATGGACATGACGAGGAGTCCCTAAATGGTCGAGAGGTATAGATTGATATATAGAACGGTGGTATTCGGATACCGGAAGTGTTTCGAAGGGTACCGAGTACATATCGAATCACCGGAAGGGGTTCCGAGCACCTCCGACAAAAGATATGGGCCTTATTGGCCAAGAGGGGAAACACACCAGGCACAAGGGGCTGGTGCACCCCCCATATGGGCCGGCCAAGGAGGAGAAGGAAAGAGGGGAAGGGAAAAAGGAAAAGTAGGAAGTACTACTTCCTTCTTCCCCCTTTCCTTCCCCCTCCGGCAATTTATGGAAAGGGGCGGGCGTCACTTGGGAAAACCCCAAGTAGGATTCGGATCCTACTTGGGGAGACCCATGGCTGCCTCCCCTCTCCCTCCCACCAATATATATGAGGAGGGGGCGCCTAGTGATATGTCTCTAATGTATCTACTTTTTCTCACGCTTTTCCTCTTGTTTTGGACTCTAATTTGCATGATTTGAATGAAACTAACCCCGGACTGACGCCGTTTTCAGCAGAACTACCGTGATGTTGTTTTTGTGCAGAAATATAAGTTCTCGGAATGGAATGAAACTTTGCGACAATTCTTTTATATCAATAATAAGAATTTCTGGAGCCAAGACCTTCCGGAGAGGGGCACCTGGGTGGGCATAACCCACCAGGGCGCGCCCCCCTCTCCTGGCGCGCCTAGGTGGGTTGTACCCACCTGGTGGCCCCGCAGACGCCCCCTCATACTATAAAATCACATATTTCCTGAAAAAAATCAGGGAGAAAGAATTATCACGATCCATAAGACGGTGCTGTCGCCAAGCTCTGTTCTTCCTCGGGAGGGCAGATCTGGAGTCCGTTTGGGGCTCCAGAGAGGGGGTTCTTCGTTCTTCGTCATCACCAACCCATCTCCATCGCCAATATATATGAGGAGGGGGCGCCTAGTGATACATCTCCAACGTATCTACTTTTTCTCGCGCTTTTCCTCTTGTTTTGGACTCTAATTTGCATGATTTGAATGAAACTAACCCCGGACTGACGCCGTTTTCAGCAGAACTACCATGGTGTTGTTTTTGTGCAGAAATATAAGTTCTCGGAATGGATCAAAACTTTGTGATGATTTTTTATATCAATAATAAGAATTTCTGGAGCCAAGACCTTCCGGAGAGGGGCACCTGGGTGGGCACAACCCACCAGGGCGCGCCCCCCCTCCTGGCGTGCCCAGGTGGCCCCGCAAACGACCCCCCTGATACTATAAAATCACATATTTCCAGAAAAAATCAGGGAGAAAGAATTATCACGATCCACAAGACGGTGCCACCGCCAAGCCCTGTTCTTCCTCGGGAGGGCAGATCTGGTGTCCGTTTGGGGCTCCAGAGAGGGGGGGTCCTCGTTCTTCATCATCACCAACCCATCTCCATCACCAATTCCATGATGCTCCCCACGTGAGTGAGTAATTCCTTCGTAGGCTCGCTGGTCGGTGAGGAGTTGGATGAGATTCATCATGTAATCGAGTTAGTTTTGTTAGGACCTGATCCCTAGTATCCACTATGTTCTTAGATTGATGTTGCTATGACTTTGCTATGCTTAATGCTTGTCACTTTGGGCCCGGGTGCCATGAACTCAGATCTGAACCGTTTATGAATTCATAATTATATCCATGTTCTAGATACGATCTTGCAAGTCATAGTCACCTACTACGGTTATGATCCGACAACCCCGGAGTGACAACAACCGAGCCTACTCTCGGTGATGATTCAAAATTTTCCTACGAGTCACCAAGATCTATCTATGGAGAAACCAGCAATGAGGGGAAGGAGAGTGCATCTACATACCCTTGTAGATCGCTAAGCGGAAGCATTCAAGAGAACGGGGTTGAAGGAGTCGTACTCGTCGTGATCCAAATCACCGGAGATCCTAGTGTCGAACGGACGGCACCTCCGCGTTCAACACACGTACAGCCCGGTGACGTCTCCCATGCCTTGATCCAGCAAGGAGAGAGGGAGAGGTTGAGGAAGACTCCATCCAGCAGCAGCACAACGGCGTGGTGGTGGTGGAGGAGCGTGGAAATCCAGCAGGGCTTCGCCAAGCACCGCGAGATATGAGGAGAAAGAGAGGTAGGGCTGCGCCAACAGGAGAAGAAACTCATGTGTTGGGCTGCTCCTATGCCTCCACTATATATAGGGGGAGAGGGGGCTGCGCCCCCACCTAGGTTTCCACCCCTAGGGGGCGGCGGCCAGCCCTAGATCCCATCTAGGGGGGCGGCCAAGGGGTGGAGAGGGGGAAACTTGCCCCCCAAGCAAGGTGGGGCGCCCCCTCCCCAAACCCTAGGCGCCTTGGGCCCTTGGGGGGGGGGGGGGGGCGCACCAGCCCACCTGGGGCTGGTCCCCTCCCACACTTGGCCCATGCAGCCCTCCGGGGTTGGTGGCCCCACTTGGTGGACCCCCGGGACCCTCCCGGTGGTCCCGGTACGTTACCGAAAAAACCCGAAACTTTTCAGGTGACCAAAACAGGACTTCTCATATATAAATCTTTACCTCCAGACCATTTCGGAACTCCTCGTGACGTCCGAGATCTCATCCGGGACTCCGAACAACATTCGGTAACCACATACAAACTTCCTTTATAACCCTAGCATCATCGAACCTTAAGTGTGTAGACCCTACGGGTTCGGGAACCATGCAGACATGACCGAGACGTTCTCCGGTTAATAACCAACAGCGGGATCTAGATACCCATGTTGGCTCCCACATGTTCCATGATGATCTCATCGGATGAACCACGATGTCAAGGACTCAATCGATCCCGTATACAATTCCCTTTGTCTAGCGGTATTGTACTTGCCCGAGATTCGATCGTCGGTATACCGATACCTTGTTCAATCTCGTTATCGGCAAGTCTCTTTACTCGCTCCGTAACACATCATCCCGTGATCAACCCCTTGGTCACATTGTGCACATTATGATGATGTCCTACCGAGTGGGCCCAGAGATACCTCTCCATTTACACGGAGTGACAAATCCCAGTCTTGATTCGTGCCAACCCAACAGACACTTTCGGAGATACCTGTAGTGCACCTTTATAGCCACCCAGTTACGTTGTGACGTTTGGTACACCCAAAGCATTCTTACGGTATCCGAGAGTTGCACAATCTCATGGTCTAAGGAAATGATACTTGACATTAGAAAAGCTTTAGCATACGAACTACGATCTTTGTGCTAGGCTTAGGATTGGGTCTTGTCCATCACATCATTCTCCTAATGATGTGATCCCGTTATCAACGACATCCAATGTCCATGGTCAGGAAACCGTGACCATCTGTTGATCAACGAGCTAGTCAATTAGAGGCTTACTAGGGACATGGTGTTGTCTATGTACCCACACATGTATCTGAGTTTCCTATCAATACAATTATAGCATGGATAATAAACGATTATCATGAACAAGTAAATATAATAATAATAACTAATTTATTATTGCCTCTAGGGCATATTTCCAACAGTATTCACTATGTGTTAATGCTTTGTTCCGGTTCTCTATCAAAAGGAGGCCTTAATATCCCTTAGTTTCCAATATGGGCCCCGCTACCATGGGAGGGTAGGACAAAAGATGTCATGCAAGTTCTTTTAATAAAGCACGTATGACTATTTATGGAATACATGCCTACATTATATCGATGAACTGGAGCTAGTGCTGTATCGCCCTAGGTTATAACTGTCACATGATGAATATGATCCAACAAGTCACCGATCCAATGCCTACGGATTTATCTTATATTGTTTCTGCTAAGTTACTACTGCTGCTACTACTGTCACACTTGCTACAAAACACTGCTATCACTGTTACTGTTACTATTGCTGCTGTCGCTACTATCAAAACTATCATATTACCGTGCTACTGATCACTTTGCTGCAGATAATTAATTTCCAAGTGTGGTTGAATTGACAACTCAGCTGCTAATACCTTCGAATATTCTTTGGTTCCCCTTATGTCGAATCTATAAATTTGGGTTGAATACTCTACGCTCGAAAACTATTGCGATCCCCTATACTTGTGGGTTATCAAGACCTTTTTCTGGCGCCGTTGCCGGGGAGCATAGTTATATTTGTTGAGTCACTTGGGATTATTATCAATTTATCATTATGAAGAATCTAAAGGATCAAAAGACTAAGATATTTCCCTCAAGTACGAGGGGAGGTAAGAAACTTCCATCCAGTTCTGCTTTAGATTCACCTTCTGTTATGAATAAACTTGCAACACCACCACCACATGCTATTAATTCTGATATGTCGCAAGTTATTGATGATGCTACTTCTACTATGAATGATGCTTATGATGATGCTAGTACCGTGCTCGATAATGATGATGTGCCACTTGGTGAATTTCTTGATGAACAAATTGCTAGAGTAATACAACATGATGTTGTTGAATGTGATGATGAACTTGAAACTGAAACTCCTGAAACACTTGCTAGAGCTAGCCCTCCTAGATATGAATTTCCTAAGGTACCGGAAGGCTATGTTATGAGTGAAGAGGCAACTAAAGATATTCTTGCTTGTAAGGATAGAGATGATCTAGAGAAATTATTACACAAGTATAAAGAAAAATCTCTGAATGCTAGAATGAAATGTGATCCTAAGTTTGCTACTTCGCCTATCTTTATTGATGATAAGGATTATGAATTCTCTGTCGACCCAAAGTTAATTACTTTGGTTGAATCTGATCCTTTCCGTGGCTATGAAACTGAAACTGTTGTGGCACGTCTTACTAAGTTGAATGATATAGCCACCCTTTTTACTCATAATGAGAAAACTCGATACTAATTTATTCTCAAATTATTTCCTTTCTCATTAAAGGGTGATGCTAAAGCTTGGTACAATACTCTTGCTCCTGGTTGTGTGCGTAGTTCCCAGGATATGATTTACTACTTCTCTGAAAAATATTTTCCTGCTCATACGAAACAAGCTGCTTTACAGGAAATATTTAACTTTGTTCAAACTAAAGAAGAGGGTCTCACACAAGCTTGGGGGAGGCTTTGCCAGTTACTTAATGCTTTGCCTTATCATCCTCTTAAGAAAAATGAAATACTTGATATCTTCTATAATAGACTAACTGATGCTTCTAGGGACTTCCTAGATAGTTGTGTTGGTTGTGTTTTCAGGGAACGAACTATTGCTCAAGCTGAAGAATTATTGAATAACATATTGAAAAATTATGATGATTGGACTATTCCTGAACCACCACCTAAACCCACTCTGAAGAAGAAGGGCATATTATATCTCAGTCATGAAGATATGCAAGAGGCAAATAAATCTATGAAGGAAAAAGGTATTAAAGCTGAGGATGTTAAAAATTTACCTCCTATTGAAGAAATACATGCGCTTGATACATCATCACTGCCTAAGGTGGTAGAGGTAAATTCTCTTATGAAGTTCAGTGAAAATGATAATCCTCACAATATGCATCCTAGCCGATGCCTTTATGAGTTTGAAAACTACATTAGAAAACAAGACCACTTCAATGCAAATGTTATGAAACAATTGAAATATAATTCTGATATGATTGCTCGCTTGAGTGACTTGTTATTTAGACTCTCAAATGATGTTAGAGGTGTTGGAAAACATGCTTCTATGGTTCAAACCTAGTTAGAACAAGTTGCTAAATCACAAAGAGAATTACTTGATGAAATGAACCATAATATACATGACTTTGCTGTTAGAGTTGCAACTAGAGGATGTAAAAATGACTCAGGAACCACTTTATCCCGAGGGACACCCAAAAAGAATTGAACAAGATTCGCAAAGAAGTAACACTAGAGCACCTAGTCCTTCTAAAAAGAAAAAGAAAAAGAAAAATGATATGACATTGCATGCTTCTAGTGAACCTGAAATGGACAAACCTCCTGATAATGAAAATGAAACTTCTATCTCTGATGCTGAAACTCAATCTGGTAATGAACATCCACCTAGTGATATTGAAAAAAACAATGATGAGGTTAATGAAGACACTCAAAAAATAATGATAAAGAACCAGATAATGATGTTGAGATAGAACCACCTATTGATCTTGATAACCCACAACCTAAGAATAAAAGATATGATAAAAGAGAATTTGTTGCTAGAAAACACGATAAAGAAAGAGAACCGTGGGTTCAAAAACCTATGCCTTTTCCACCCAAGTCAACTAAAAATAATGATGATGAAGAATTTGAACACTTTGCTGAAATGCTGAGGCCAGTCTTTTTGCGTAGTCGCTTGACTGATACCCTTAAAATGCCTCCTTATGTAAAGTATATGAAAGATATCATCACAAATAAGAGAAAAATATCGAAAGCTGAATCTCCACTATGCTTGCTAACTATACTTTTAAAGATGGAGTACCTAAAAACTTGGAGATCCGGGTATACCAACTATACCTTGCTCTATCAAAAGGAATTATGTGAAAACTGCTTTGTGTGATTCAGGAGCTGGTGTTAGTGTTATGCCTTTCTCTTTATATAAAAGACTTGACTTGAATAAACTCACACCTACTGAAGTATCTTTGCAAATGGCTGACAAATCAACTGCCATACCTATCGGTATCTGTGAGGATGTGCCCGTTGTTGTTGCTAATGTTACTATTTTGACTGACTTTGTTATACTTGAGATGCCTGAGGACGACAACATATCAATTATCCTTGGTAGACCCTTCTTGAATACTGCAGGGGCTGTTATTAATTGCAATAAAAGCAAGATCACTTTTCATATTAATGGTAATGAGCATACGGTGCATTTTCTGAAGAAACAATTCCAAGTGAATGGTATTAATGTTATTGAAAAATCTCCGACAATCACTATTGGAAGTTTTCAAATACCTCTACCTACTGTCAAAAAGAAATATGAAATTCTTATTGTTGGGGAAATGCATATCCCCAATGAGGTAACTTAGTGATTTACGAAAGTTCTTCGGTTTCATGCTAATCAAAAGTGGTTGTTAATAAGACCTGATCAACCTTATTAATGAATCATTTTTGAACGGTATGAAGTTGATGAATTTAGTAAGCACTGCCTTCTGTCCCTAGGTTTTGTTCTCTGTTTTTATTAGTTAAATAAAATAAAATGCCATGCTTTGTCTGTTTTTTGAATTTCTCGTGTAATAAAAATGACCCAAAAATAAAAGTTCTCAGAATGCTCTAAAATTTTTAAATGATTTTTTTCTTGAATATTTAAGAATTCTTGGTGCAAATAATACTAGAGGGAGGTGCACCAGGTGGGCACAACCCACCTGGGCGCGCCCTGGTGGGTTGTGGTCCCCAGGTGGGACCCCTCACTTATCTCTTTAGCCCACATCATCACTTACCTCCAGAAAAAATTCTCCATTGCTCTCTCTCCCGTGTTCTTGAGCTCAAACCCGCGAATTTCGATCTCTTTGGTCGAAGCTCCATTTCTGAAACTGTTTCGGGGGATTGTTGCTTGGTATGTGACTCCACCGTTTGTCCAATTAGTTTTTGTTTTAGTGGTTTATACTTTGAATAAATAGCTACTCTTGGTGCTGCTGTAGATGATCTTGCATGTTGAATTCTTAGTGTTCTAAGTAGTTTGAATGCTTGCTATGGCCTCTATGTATCCCTATGAGTAGTTGCTATCAATTTTGTGAAGTTTTGTTGGCAAAATTTTGTGAACTAAAAATTCAGATTTTTGTTCATAGAAAAAATTGTACGCGGACATGAATATCTTCAGGAAGTTTAGCTCTAAGAAGAACTCCAAGGGTGTTATTGGGGAGTCTTCTGACTGTGATCTTCACCCTTGGAGGTTGGCGGAAGTACGACCGTGCGAATGGCCGCACACCCCGTTCCTACAAGAGGCTGGACTTCTTGAGGAGTTCATGCAATATATTGCTAATGCCGATGTCGGTGTCAAAACCGGCGGATCTCGGGTAGGGGGTCCCGAACTGTGCGTCTAGGCGGATGGTAACAGGAGACAAGGGACACGATGTTTTTACCCAGGTTCGGGCCCTCTCGATGGAGGTAAAACCCTACTCCTGCTTGATTAATATTGATGATATGGGTAGTACAAGAGTAGATCTACCACGAGATCAGAGAGGCTAAACCCTAGAAGCTAGCCTATGGTATGATTGTTGTTCGTCCTACGGACTAAAACTCTCTGGTTTATATAGACACCGGAGAGGGCTAGGGTTACACAGAGTCGGTTACAATGGGAGGAGATCTTCATATCGTATCGCGAAGCTTGCCTTCCACGCCAAGGAAAGTCCCATCCGGACACGGGACGGAGTCTTCAATCTTGTATCTTCATAGTCCGGGAGTCCGTCCAAAGGTCATAGTCCAGCCATCCGGACACCCCCTAATCCAGGACTCCCTCAGTAGCCCCTGAACCAGGCTTCAATGACAACGAGTCCGGCGCGCAAGTTGTCTTCGACATGCAAGATGGGTTCCTCCTCTGAATACTTCATAGAAGATGTTGAACACCAGGATAGTGTCCGGCTCTGCAAAATAAGTTCCACATGCCACCGTAGAGAGAATAATATTTGCACCAATCTAATCTGCTGACGTATTCCGCAGCGTGACATCACGCCACAGTCAGGCTTTCATTCATTTCACTATTCCACCTCAGCGCGTTTAGCGAGGCGGTTTCCTTGGCATGTCTTGTCAAAGCAGAGATCGTGTCCCCTCATTCCGGGATTCTCATCAATACGGGCGTGGGTAACCCAACCGCGCCATTAACCGCGGCGCTTGGGAGGTAAGCGAGTTTTATTAGGCCGGTGGGGGGTTCATAGTTTCGGCCTCCCATATAAGGGGATAAGGACCTACCGTTTCTATTTACGCCTTCTTCCTCCTTTTCTTATCCGTCCCTGCGTGCTTGAGCTCCAACGCCCAAGCCCGCAATTCCGACCTCGACCTTCTCCAATCATGTCCGGAGCGGGAGGTAGATGGATGGCCTCCTCCATCATGGAGGGGCAAATCAAAAAGCTGAGGAAGGCCGGATACCTGTCTGATGACATCGCGCACCGGCTTCCGGATGCGGGGCAACTCATCCCCACCCCCAGGCCCCATGAGAGGGTTGTTTTTCTTCCCCATTTCCTCCGCGGACTGGGTTTTCCTCTTCATCCGTTCGTCCGGGGGCTCATGTTCTACTACGGCCTGGACTTCCACGATCTGGCCCCAAACTTTATCCTCAACATCTCGGCGTTCATCGTCGTGTGCGAGGCCTTCCTATGCATCCAGCCTCATTTTGGCCTATGGCTGAAGATCTTCAGTGTCAAGCCGAAGGTTGTGGGCGGCCGTCAAGCGGAGTGCGGAGGTGCCATGGTGGGCAAGATAGCCAACGTCACATGGATCGAGGGTGCCTTCGTAGAGACTATCAAAGGTTGGCAATCGGGGTGGCTCTATATCACCAAGCCGCGTGACCCAGAATGGGCAGCGGCCCCCGAATTCTGATCTGGCATCCCCACACGGCTCACATCCTGGAAAGAGACGGGCCTGTCGTGGGGTAATTCGGCAGAAGTGACCGGACTTCAAACCTGTATCAAAGACCTGATCGGCAGGAAGGTTAAACTTGTCACCGTAGTCCAGGTCATGCTCTTCCGCCGGATCTCCCGTGTCAACGACAGGCTTTCAGCTTGTGGGAGTTCGACCCGGCCCAGCACCAGACTCTGTCTCGGCTCTTTGACACAAAGCACGAGGATGCCTAGAAGGTGCTATTCAAGAGCTCTGAGGCCTCCCCTCCCATCACCGAGGATCGCGGATTCTGCGCCAAGCGCCAAGCCAGCGTGGTGAGCTTAATTTTCCCTTTACGGGGTATTCGTTTTTCATAGATTTGATTCTATGCGGGATATAAACTCCCATCTTTTTAACAGGACTGGCAGAAGAAGGCCGGACAAATCGACTGTCCGGCTCCCTTGCCCGAGGACCCAGCGGACGCCCGCTTAACGAAGCTGCTGGTTCCGGCACCTCACGTGGTGCCGGAGAAGAAGGCCAAGAAGAAGGCCACGGGGACTCGGAAGAGTTCCCAGCGCCTGGTGGTGTCGGATTCATCGCTTGACAACCCCGACGCACCCTCCACCTCCGAAGACGTGAAGGAGGAGGAAGAAGAAGAAGCCTCTCCCCCTCCAACAGGGGGGGGGGGGAGGAAAGAAGAGAAAGGCCGCCCCAACTGGGGAGGCCGGAGGGTCCAAGAAGGGGAGAACTCTCCTTCCGGACTACACCTCCGATGCCGAAGACGGCAGGGAGGAATGGCCATCCAGGGTCAAGCCCCTGGCAAAATCGTAAGCATCCGGATGTCCAAATAACTTATGGCGCTTCTCCGTTATTTGGCCTTTTCTTACGCCGAATTTGATCATGCAGTCCGCCCAAGGCTCAGCTCGACGATTCGACGAGTGGCTCCTTGGATTCGTCAGATGTGAATAGTGCTTCACTCCCGACGGCCTCCTCCCATCTCCCTACGGACGACGCCGAGGTGGAGTCCCAAAAGGGACTACACCAGGAGGAGGTGGTCCTGGAGGCGCCGCAAGGCAACCTCCCGGACTCCAGGCCTAAAGGGGGTAAAGCCCCGGAGGGATCCAAGTCTGGCCCCTGGCGGACATTGCTCCGGAACCATCAACGGTTCCAGAGTCCGACAGGCGGCGCCTTCGTAAGAAGGGCAAGCCTACGATGCCGGCGACCCCAGTCCATCCGGAGGCGCCAGACAATTTGCTGGAGGTGCTCAACGGCACCTCCATCAACGAGGAACACCGCACTGTTATGAGTGCGGTGATTCAGAAGGTTCAGTCCGCCAAGAGTGGGCTGACAGAAGCCTATACAAGCCTGTTAACAGGCTTTGAGGTATGTGTTAAAAAACATATAAAAAATATTACCGCATAGACAGTAGCCCCTGATGCTCAGTTCAGCGTTCAGAAAGAAAAGCCGAGCCGAGGATCTAAAAAGATATACGCAAGAGTCTAATAATAATATGTCAATATGGGACTGCAGGCTGCGCTGCTGACCTCTGCCGCATTGACTGCGGAGATCAATGCCTTGAAGGAGAACCTCAAGCGGTCCGAGAACGAGCTCGGCCGTGCCAAGAAGCAGCTCGAGGACAAGGAGGGTATGTAATACCGCATGTAAATGTATATAGAAATACTTGGTTGCAAATAATGAGAGGACCAACGTAAAATGTTGCAGGGGCCATAGCCGAGGTGGCGACCTTGAAGGAGGCGGTCTCCAAGGCCGAAAACAGTGCGGCCTTGGAGCGCACCGAGCGAAAGAAGCAGGAGGCGCGGGTGGCGGAGGTGCGGCAAGAGCTCCTGGCTCTCGTGAAAAAACACGAGGGTTTGGAGCGTGACTCAAAGACTCGAGAGTCCGAGCTCGCCTTGGCTCTTGAGAGTGCCAAGACCGCTAAGGCCGAAGCCCAGAAGGCCCTCCAGGAGATCGAGGCGATGAAGAAGGTAGCGGCGGGTAAGGCATTCTTTATGCAAAGCAAGAATATAAAAGTTAATTATCTGCTACTTACCCGAATCTGGAGCTCTCCAGGAGCGTTCGCCGATCTGCCCCGTAGTGTGTCTGATGCCGCCGCATACTATCGAGCCAAAGAGGGGAGCTCAACGGAAAAGGTGTTCTGGTCTCAGTATGCTGAGGCCGAACATATGGTGCCCCTGAGTGACCAGCTGAAGCAGCTGGTCAAGCTCCACAAGGTGGCCGAATAGGCCATGAAGGGCCTCATAGCTCGGCTGTGGCCTGGAGAAGCCATGCCTGGGAGCTACTTCGGTCTGGTGCGGCGGCTGGTGGACGCGTGTCCATGGATTGAGGTCGTCAAGCACTCCGTCTGTATCGAAGGTGCCCGTCGGGCCCTTTCCCGTGCTAAAGTGCATTGGCGCAAGCTGGACGCTGAGAAGCTTTTGACGGATGCGCCACCGCTGCGCAAGGAGTATCTCATGCCCGAGATGTATTATAAGGGCATCCTGAAGGGTGCTCGCCGTATAGTGGACGAATGCTCGAAAGATGTAATTTTTGAGTAGACTCGCATCTGTTATCCTGTACGCTGAAAACTTTGTTCATATGCGTTAAGCAACGCTTGTTAATTTAAAATATTACCTTCTGTGCGTCCGTTTGTCAAATCTGAGAGATGCAAGTCATCGGCTTCGACCCCCATGCCACGAGTGCTGGGGTGTTCGGGATAAACCTGAGCGCTCTTGTTCCCATTCTCGGGTCCATCTAGGGAGGCGCTCAGCACAAGAACCAGGCCGTCGGACTTATAATGCTTTATCACTCTTACTTGGCCATAGAATTCTATAATTTTAAATTTCGGCGAAGCCCCTAGTATTCGGAAGACCGAGTTCGGGGCGCTATCCACGCCTAGGCCGGATAAGTCCGGCTCCTCGCTCTAAGCGGCATAAGTCTTTAAGGACTCGAAAAACCTCGCGAACAGCGACCGGTCTCTCGCACTATCACGATGATCAGTTTTAGCTTTCTCCACCGAGGTGTTAACCTAGCTCAACTGGGGCACAATCGCAGTAGTTCTCCCAGCGCTACCTTAGCCAACATTGCGGAATGTAAGGTACCAAAACATGGGAGCCGGGCAAACCCAACTATTGACCAAAGACATGATTCAGAGCCGATGCATATAGTGCTATAAGTTCGGGGTGCCGCACTCATGAGAGTGTTCGGTCTTCTCACACCATGTTATGGGGTGCTTAATCCCCTGGTGTATTGGCCGTACCAAAGTGTACGGTTGCAGAATGTCATGACTGAACATATTTGTATATATAAAAAATAAATGAGTACAATAATAGATAAGAGCTATGTATTGTTTATTAAAAAAGGGCTACTGCGAAAGCAGAACGATACAAGTAGTGCGATAAGCAAGAGATGGGATTATTTGACATGTCCCCCTCCAGGGGCAAGCTGCGGGATTTTAAGTAAAATAGGTATTAAGCTCGTTATAGAGACCACCCGGACATTTGACGCGGCTTATTTTCTCCCTGGCTGTTGCATCGTATGTTCGGCGAGTGTGTTGCCGGACAGGCCTTCCGAATAGTTGGGTCCTGAAAGTGTATAAAAAGGAAACGGCGGAATAGGGAGCCCCTTAGTGCGGTTGAGCCGCATTCTGGGCGTGCCGTAGTTGTGCCCCTCCCATTATGCCCACGGTATCTCTAAGGCGTAATTATGTACGTGTGGTACCGATATCACCATCTAGCGAGGGCTGGGGTTGGGGCCGCACTACTATGCTTTCTCGGGACGTGCCAGCCGAATTTGTTGTAGGTTACTTCGGGCTCACTTGACGTTGTCCGGACGTTTGACGCCTGGATTGGAGAATCTCCTTGAGAGGCTACTCTGTACTTCCGCCGCCAGGGCCGCCGTGTGCTCCTCCGTTCGGAGAGAGCGTTCGGTGTTTCCATTTACTGTGATGACTCCACGAGGTCCTGGCATCTTGAGCTTGAGATATGCATAGTGCGGCACCGCATTGAATTTTGCAAATGCGGTTCATCCGAGCAGGGCGTGATAGCCACTGCGGAAGGGGACTATGTCGAAGATTAACTCTTCGATTCGGAAATTATCCGGGGATCCGAAGACCACTTCGAGTGTAACCGAGCCTGTACAGCTGGCTTCTACACCTGGTATGACGCCTTTAAAGGTTGTATTTGTGGGTTTAATCCTTGAGGGATCTATACCCATTTTTTGCACTGTATCCTGATAAAGCAGGTTCAGGCTGCTGCCGCCGTTCATCAGGACTCTGGTGAGGTGAAATCCGTCAATGATCGGGTCTAGGACTAATGCGGCGAATCCACCATGACGGATGCTGGTGGGGCGGTCCCTTCGATCGAAGGTGATCGGGCAGGAGGACCATGGGTTGAACTTTGGGGCGACTGGCTCCAACGCATAGACGTCCTTGAGAGCATGCTTCCGCTCCCTTTTGGGGATGTGGGTTGCGTATATCATGTTCACCGTCTGCACTTGCGGGGGGAATCCCTTCTGTCCTTTGTTGTTCGGCGGCCGGGGTTCCTCCTCGTCATCGCTACACAGCCCCTTGTCTCTGGTTTCGGCGCTTAACTTGCCTGCCTGCTTGAACACCCAACAATCCCTGTTGGTGTGGTTGGCTGGTTGTTTGGGGGTGCCTTGTATCTGGCATGAGCGGTCGAGTATCTGATCTAAGTTGGATGGGCCCAGAGGGTTTCTTTTGAATGGCTTCTTCCATTGACCGGGTTTAGAGCCTCTGAATCCGGCGTTGACAGCCGTATCCTCAGTATTGTTGCAGTTAATGCGGCGCTTGTGCTTATTGCGACGTGACCTACCATTGTTGTCCTTGGTATCCGAATTGCCAGGGCTCTTGGTTATGTTATTGCTGCGAGCTAGCCAGTTGTCTTCTCCCGCACAAAAGCGGGTCATGAGTGTCGTGAGGGCTGCCATAGATTTCGGCTTTTCCTGTCCTAGGTGTCGGGCAAGCCATTTGTCTCGGATGTTGTGCCTGAAGGCAGCAAGGGCCTCGGCGTCCGGACAGTCGACTATTTGATTTTTCTTAGTTAGGAACCATGTCCAGAATTGCCTGGCCGATTCCTCTGGCTGTTGGATTATGTGGCTTAGGTCATCGGCGTCTGGTGGTCGCACATAAGTGCCCTGGAAGTTGTCAAGGAATGCGGATTCCAGGCCCCCCAGCAACTAATTGACTCTGCTGGCAGGCTGTTAAGCCAATGTCGAGCTGGTCCTTTAAGCTTGAGCGGGAGGTATTTGATGGCATGTAGATCATCACCACGGGCCATGTGGATATGAAGGAGATAATCCTCGATCCATACCGCAGGATCTGTTGTGCCATCGTATGATTTGATGTTCACGGGTTTAAAGCCCTCGGGTATTTGATGATCCATTACTTTGTCTGTGAAGCATAGTGGGTGTGCGGCGCCCCTGTATTGGGCTATATCACGACATAGCTCAAATGAGCTTGGTCTGTTGTATTCGCCTGGCCGTACTTATCATGTCTGCGTGACGGCTAGCGTCACATGAAGCGGGGTGCCCATGCGATCTGTAGATCAATCTTGTTTGCCTTGCCTTATTCTCCAATATGTCTTGCAGGTCTGTTGCGTCTCCCCGTACTCTGGTATGTCTTGAGCGGTGCCGGGGTGCGGCTTGGGTCGAGGGCCTGAAGGCCTCTCTGTCGCGGCCACGGGGTGGCCGATCGGGCGCATCGTACGCTGGTGATGTAGGTTTAGTTGCTTCCTCCTCAAGTTGGGGTAGCAGCCTGCGCTTTGGGTAGCTCTTGGAGGGGCCCTCGAGTTTATACTCTTCGACCGCCAGGACATCGGTCCATCTGTCGGCTAGCAAGTCTTGGTCAGCTCTAAGCTGCTGTTTTTTTTCTTGAGGCTGCTTGCAGTGGCCATAAGCCTGCGTTTGAAACGCTCTTGTTCGACGGCATCCTCTGGCACGACGAATTCGTCGTCGTCGAGGCTTGCCTCGTCTTTGGAGGGAGGCATATAGTTGTTGTCCTCAACCTCTCTGTCAGCCGCCCTCTCATGAGGGCTGGCTCCTTTGTCCTCCTGCACTGAATCCTGCTGGAGGGGGTTATCTTCGGCACTGTTCAGCATGTTGTTATCTCCGGTGCCGGAATCGCCGTTTTTGCTTTGGCGGGACTTAGAGCGGCGCCGCTGACGTCGGCGCTTGGGTTGCTTCTTGGAGGGGTCATCCTCCGTTTTTTCCTCACCATCCCCTGCTTTGGGGATGTCCACCATGTATATGTCATATGACGAGGTGCCTTTCCAGTTCCCTATAGGTGCTGGTTCTTGGTCGTCTCCTTCACCGGCGTCCATACCGTCGATGTCTTCGGAGTCAAAGTCGAGCATGTCGGTTAAATCGTCGACAGTGGCTACGAAGTGGGTGGTGGGTGGGCCTCGAATTTCTTCGTCGTCTGTATCCCAACCATGCTGACCGTAGTTCGGCCAGGGCTCTCCTGACAAAGAGAGAGACTTTAGTGATTTCAGGATATCGCCAAAGGGCGAGTGTTGAAAGACGTCCGTGGCGGTGAACTCCATGATCGGAGCCCAACTGGGTTCGATCGGAAGAGGTGCGGGATATACGGAGTCCGGAACGGAGTCCGACACCTTGGAGTCACGGGCCCTGCAAAGGACTAGGCTGGTATTCGGCTCTATCGCCATAGAGATTGCGGCTCCCGGGGTGGCATCCAACCGTCCATCCCCGACTAGCGCAGTCGGCTCCGAGCTAATGGTCGGAGCGGGCACCTGAGCGATGCTTTGGGCGTTTTCCGGCGGCAGAGCTAGATCATGCCCATCGTGACAGTGCGATGTGCTCGGCCGTGGCTCGAATCCGTCGAAGATCAAGTCCCCGCGGAAGTCGGCCGTGTAGTTTAAACTTCCGAACCTGACCTGATGGTCAGGGGCATAGCTTTCGATCTGCTCCAGATGGCCAAGCGAGTTGGCCCGCAGTGCGAAGCTGCCGAATACGAAGATCTGTCCGGGGAGAAAGGTCTCACCCTGGACCGCGTCGTGGTTGATGATCGAAGAAGCCATCGGGCCTAAGGGCGACAACACAGAGGAACTCTCAATGAAAGCACCAATGTCAGTGTCAAAACCGGAGGATCTCGGGTAGGGGGTCCCGAACTGTGCGTCTAGGCAGATGGTAACAGGAGACAAGGGACACGATGTTTTTACCCAGGTTCGGGCCCTCTCGATGGAGGTAAAACCCTACTCCTGCTTGATTAATATTGATGATATGGGTAGTACAAGAGTAGATCTACCACGAGATCAGAGAGGCTAAACCCTAGAAGCTAGCCTATGGTATGATTGTTGTTCGTCCTACGGACTAAAACTCTCCGGTATATATAGACACCGGAGAGGGCTAGGGTTACATAGAGTCGGTTACAATGGGAGGAGATCTTCATATCGTATCGCCAAGCTTGCCTTCCACGCCAAGGAAAGTCCCATCCGGACACGGGACGGAGTCTTCAATCTTGTATCTTCATAGCCCGGGAGTCCGGCCAAAGGTCATAGTCCGGCCATCCAGACACCCCCTAATCCAGGACTCCCTTAGCCGACCTAACTGACTTCATCACAGATGAGTGTGACCATCACCAAATCCTCACAAACATCTTTGTTCAAAGTTTTACTTTCCTGCCTAGGAATAATCCTCCTCAAGTGAGCTTTGATTTATATGCTGAAAACCATCAGATACCACTTACTGAATTTTGTAACATATGCTTGATCCCCTCTGATGGGAGCTTAGCCGAGCCTAGGCCGGCTGGGTTTGAGGATTTTTATCGCACTTTGACAGTGGGAGATGAGAGAGGGGTGTCGGCCACCACGACTGCCAGCTTACACTTTCCTGTTGTACATTATTTTGCTTTATTTGTTGCTAAGTGTCTGCTTGCTAGAAATAAAGTAGGCGTGCTCAGCGCACCGGACTTTGTTGTTTTACGCCAGGCACTGGAGGGTGACAACACTTATAGCTTGGGAGCTATTGTGGCTTGTCGCCTGCATCTTAATAAATCTCGGGGTGAAATACATGGTGGGATTTTTGTTACTTGTTTGGCGGCTCACTTCGAAGTTGAGATGTGCCCTCATGACTACCCTCTGACCAAGGTTTACCTAGACCGAGCAGCGATGGATCACCACCATTTCACTGATAATAACTCTCCTAACATCCCCATTCCTTATAACCTAGTCTTTAGCGTTAAAACTCATGATATTATCCCCTTGCCTGCACCTGCTTTGTTTGATTCTGCTGCTAGGGGCGGATATAGGATTATGCGTGAGGACATCATCGCCTATCAGAACACTCAGGCTACTGAGGAGGCAGCACAGGAGGAGCCTCAGCAGTGGGATGAGTGGATGCCTGCTCCTCAGGATCCCTACTACCCTCCAGGCTACTAATCTACTACCAAGTTAGGCCAAAAGCCTAAGCTTGGGGGAGGACATGTTCTCACTGACATTACATTCATGTTCACATATCATTCCACTTGTTGGTGTTCATACTTTTTCATTGTATCATCCATGCTTAGATTTATTTTCGTGATTTCTTCTTGTGTGTTTGAAAAACTTTAGAAAAACCAAAAAAAAAGTTGTAGCTAGTAATTTACTTTCTTTGCATGCTTAGTAGTAGTATTAAAAAGAAAATCCAAAAAGATTTCCTTGTTCTTATTTTGCTTGTTGCGAGCTTTCCCGTGTAAATAGTTTTTCTCGTTTTTGATTTTCCCTTTTATTTGCCCGTTCTAGAAAATAAAAAACTCCAAAAAATATTTCAATGTGTTTCTCTGAATTTCTTTTCTTTTTATTCGAGTTGAACCGAGGAGAAGACCACGATGAAAATGTTGAGTGGCTCTCATATGAATAATTGTTGAACTAATAAAGAGCACATTTTTTACCCCGTCTTCTCCTGTTGAATAAAATGTTTGCAGATTCCAGCTTAGTTCACGACATTCTTGCACTACTATTATTTTCATATCGTTCGGTCGTGCAAGTGAAAGGCAATAATAACGGCATCCGATGAACTGGCCGTGGCAGGGAGAAACTGGTATGAACTCGACTTGTTCTGTTTGTGTAAATATGTTTAACCTAGTATCCATGATTTAGCCCATTATGATTAAACATGTTTGCAATGAAAATTAGATATTATAGTTTCTCATGCCATGCATAAGTAGCTGGGAGTTGATAATGATTTATCTTGGATATCAACATAGCGTTAAAATGATTGTGATGTAGTATGATGATATGGTATCCTCCTCTGAATGTTCGAGTGGCTTGACTTGGCACATGTTCATGCATGTAGTTGAATCAAAACCAACATAGCCTCTATGATATTTATGTTCATGGTGTCCATATCCTACTCATGCTTGTGTCCAATGTTACTTACGCATAATGCATGGTTATGATCATTGGTGCTCTCTAGCTGGCCGCTTCTCATTCTAAATTGCTAGCCTTCACATGTACTAAGTGGAAATTATGCTTGTACATAAAAACCTTGAACCCAAAGTTATTCTAGATGAGTCCACCATACCTACCGATATGCGGTATTACCCTGCCGTCCTAAGTAAATTTGCATGTGCCACCTCTAAAAACTTCTAAAAATTATCCTTTTTGTGTGCCTGGATCGTTTGGAACGACAGGAGGTGGTCGGTATCTTCCATGCTAAGCGGGTTATTCTCAGGTTGAGTGTTTATTCACTCGCCATCGCACGAGAAAAGGGCGGTAATAGGGATGCCTGTCCCAAACTGCAAACATGAAAAAGAGTTCATCTCTGAAATAATCAAACAAAAACTCCCAATGGAGTCAAAACCTTTACTTTTATCGCTTGGGAACCGCCACTAGCGTGCTTAGCATGGAAGATATTGATAGCTGATGGTCATGAAGTGAATAAGAAGGGTGCATGTCTCAAAATATCATTTATCTCTGTTTTAAAAATTAAGCTCTGGCACCTCTGCAAATCACTGCTTCCCTCTGCGAAGGGACTATCTATTTACTTTTATGTTGTGTCACCACCTTCTAAAACAAGCGCCAGAAATTGAGTAGAGCACAATTGTCATGATTTATGCATTATGTGTAGCTAATGTTGGGTGCATCATGACTGTATCTTTTCTACCATGAATTACAATGTTTAGTCGCTACTTGAAATTTGGAGGTGCTCTGCATTTATGTTTTGCGGTCCCAGAAAGGGCTAGAGAGATACCACTATTGTCATATTGTATCATGGTTGTTTTAACAACGTGTTGCTATTTGAGATATTTTATTATTGCTCGCTAGATGATTATGTCATTGATATGGGTCATTATAATCTTCAAATGTTATTGTTGACATGGTTAGTTATAATGTTGGCTGAAAACCTGGGTGCTATTTAAGCTTATTTATGCAAACAAGAGCAAAAGAGTTCACAAAAGTTTTTCTTTCTCACTTTCAGTTTATCAATTGAATTGCTTGAGGACAAACAAAGGTTTACACTTGGGGGAGTTGATACGTCTCCAACGTATCTACTTTTTCTCACGCTTTTCCTCTTGTTTTGGACTCTAATTTGCATGCTTTGAATGAAACTAACCCTGGACTGGCGCTGTTTTCAGCAGAACTACCATGGTGTTGTTTTTGTGCAGAAATAAAAGTTCTCGGAATGGAAGGAAACTTTGCGAGGATTTTTTATATCAATAATAAGAATTTCTGGAGCCAAGACCTTCCGAAGAGGGGCACCTGGGTGGGCACAACCCACCAGGGTGCGCCCCCTCTCCTAGCGCGCCCAGGTGGGTTGTACCCACCTGGTGGCCTCGCAGACGATCTCCCTGATACTATAAAATCACATATTTCAAGAAACAAATCAGGGAGAAAGAATTATCACGATCCACGAGACGAAGCCATCGCCAAGCTTTGTTCTTCCTTGGGAGGGCAGATCTGGAGTCCGTTGGGGGCTCCAGAGAGGGGGATCTTCGTTCTTCGTCATCAACAACCCATCTCCATCGCCAATTCCATGATGCTCCCCACCGGGATTGAGTAATTCCTTCATAGGCTCGCTGGTCGGTGGGGAGTTGGATGAGATTCATCATGTAATCGAGTTAGTTTTGTTAGGGCCTGATCCCTAGTATCCACTATGTTCTCTGATCTTGCAAGTTATAGTCACCTACTACGGTTATGATCCGACAACCCCGGAGTGACAACAACCGGGCCCACTCTCAGTGATGGCCGTAGTTTGAGGAGTTCATGTATTCACTATGTGTTAATGCTTTGTTCTGGTTCTCTATTAAAAGGAGGCCTTAATGTCCCTTAGTTTCCAATATGGACCCCGCTGCCATGGGAGGGTAGGACAAAGGATGGCATGCAAGTTCTTTTAATAAAGCACGTATGACTATTTACGGAGTACATGCCTACATTATATCGATGAACTGGAGCTAGTCCCGTATCGCCCTAGGTTATAACTGTCACATGATGAATATCATCCAACAAGTCACCGATCCAATGCCTACGAATTTATCTTATATTGTTTTTGCTAAGTTACTACTGCTGTTGCTACTGCCACACTTGCTACAAAATACTGCTATCACTGTTACTGTTACTATTGCTGCCGTCGCTACTATTAAAACTATCATATTACTGTGCTACTGATCACTTTGCTACAGATAATTAATTTCCAGGTGTGGTTGAATTGACAACTCAGCTGCTAATACCTTCAAATATTCTTTGGCTCCCCTTGTGTCGAATCTATGAATTTTGGTTGAATACTCTATCCTCGAAAACTGTTGCGATTGCCTATACTTGTGGGTTATCACCTAGCACACCCACAACATAATCTTAGCCATGTGCGGCGCCCCCTCCATAATTTACACTCTTGGTCATATTTTTGTAGTGCTTAGACGAAGCCCTGAGAGAATCACTTCACCATCAGCGTCACCATGCCGTCGTGCTAACCGAACTCATCTACTACCTCGACAACTTGGTGGATCAAGAAGACGAGGGACGTCACCGAGATGAACGTGTGCAGAACTCAAAGGTGCTGTACGTTCGGTACTCGATCAATGGATCATGAAGAAAGTTCGACTACATCAACCGCATTATGAAATGCTTCCGCTTACGGTCACGAGGGTACATAGACACACTCTCCCCCTTGTTGTTATGCTTCTCCTAGATAGATCTTGTGTGAGCGTAGGATTTTTTTTGAAATTGCATGCTATGTTTCCCAACATCCCTGACTTGCCTCGGCGCCGATCCAAAAGACCGAGCGCAAGCGACAGGACGAAACCGGCGAGCAACTAGAAAGACCGTGCGCACCACAGATGCTAGCCTGAAGGGGACTCACCCGACTCCGCCTTGCACAGGTGCCACCGCCCCCCACGCCGTCCAGATCTAGCAGGTCGACCACCGGCCACCGTAGCCATCACCAGCATGCAGCCTGACGAGGACATGTACCTAGGGTAGGGTATTAGGCCTGGCCTATATGCCCTTCCTATGGACATCGCACCAGAGGCCAAGGCCTACAAAGCTAAACAGAAGATACCGACCGAAATCCTCGTGAGGTTCAATCCACTCGATAGACGCTTCCACTCAAATATTCCAATTCCACTCGACGAGTATTATCTCACTCGAAAGACAGGAATCCACTCAGAGGACAGAATACCTAGAGTCACCCCAGGATGGCAACGGCTAGGCATTCACTCTATCGTCATAAAGACCACTTATTATGGGCTTTACCAGTAATGTTCAGGACTTAACTCTCATTGAACCCCTATGTAATTGAGGGTAGCGAAGGACCGGTGCACTCTATATAAGCCACCCTTCCCCTCTGGCACAAGGGTTTGCACCCCCTGTAACTATTTCCACACTCAAGTCGACAGGCCTCTACGACAGCAAGACGTAGGGCTATTACCTCCTCTGAGAGGGGCCTGAACTCGTAAACTCATGTGTACAACCTCGCCGTAGCTAGGGTCTGACCCTTCTTCTACGTACCCCTACTTCTACTGCCAGACTCATTCCCACGACAGTTGGTTCCCACCATGGGGCAGGCGTCTTAGCGACTTCCGTTGTGGTTTTCAATCTTTGTCAACATGGTTTCCGATGGTGGATTGTCCTTGGGCAGTGAGATCCGTCTCGGCGCGCTCACTTTCATTGCCGATGATTCGGCCTGGCTTGAGTAGGCCCCCTCGACATCGAGGCAACGACGAGTATTATCCTGAAGCTCTCAATGCGGAGCAGATGGAAGAGTTGCAGCGCAGGCAAGATCAGGATTTGGAGGCTCTCCAGACCCCCATCGTCGGGGAGACCCCTGAGGCTCGGGCCTTGGAGGCTGCGCGTGTAGCCACTTTGGCTGAGCGTGTGTGTCCGAAGAATGTTCAACAAGCATTCAAAGACCACGCCCGTAGACATATCCCAAGTTCTAGTCGACGACATCGGCAGCTATTTCCGACTAGACCTAAAGATGATTGTCAGGTATTCCGTACTCCGATCCAGAATGTTGCAACAGCTGCACATATTGCAGAATTGATCCAGCCATCCTGTTTTTAGGCTGGTAGAGGCTTACAGCAGATTCAGACATTAGTCAGAGCGGCCGGGGAATAGAACTCAGCTATTTCTCAGTTGTGCAATAGGATTCACAGCAGGTTAGTTGTGGCAGATACAGTTTAGTCAGCTCAAAGCCCAAGATCGCCCTTGCGGCATGAAGATCATGGTTACCACTAGGACCAGTACCTGGGAAGAGGCCACGAGCAGTTTGACCCTTGAAATCTCCGTGATGACCGTCGTCAAGTGTCTACACCCCCTCCTAGGGGTGGATCGTACGTGCCCCAGTAGTATGATGACAGGCGCCCTTACGGCAACGAGTGGAGGTTTCCAGTCGACCCCCGAGAGCCTGGTTTTGATGCAAGGTCAGTTCTTGTATAGGGCCTGGTTGACAAAGGTAGGGCTAACAGAGATGGTTTGTACAGAGATCAGCCGAGCGGGAACAGAGCGTTCATCTCCGTGCCTGAGTGTTTCAGTAGAGCCATCCGTGCTATTGAGTTTCCTCCCAACTTCAGGTTGGGTGCAGGAGTTAGCAAGTTTACTGGTGAGTCAAAGCCAGACACCTAGTTAGAGGATTACCGAGTGGCAGTGCAAATTGGTGGAGGTAACAATGAGGTAGCCATGAAGCACCTGCCCTTGATGCTTGAAGGCTCAGCTAGGGCTTGGTAGAATTAGTTGGCTCTAGCTAGCATTTTCTATTGGGAAGATTTAGCTCGAGTTTTCATTAAGACATTTGAAGGCACTTACAAGCATCCCACTGGGCTGCCTGAGCTGCAACATTGTGTGCAAAAACTGAATGAAACTTTGAGGGATTACATTCGGCGGTGGACTACTCTTCACCATCTGGTGGAGAATGTTTCAGAGCATCAGGTTGTTTGTGCTTTCAAGGAAGGCGCTCGATACAAAGAGCTCACATTGAAATTTGGTCGCTCCGGGCCCATGAATTTGAATGGATGATGGAGATCGCCACTCGGTAAGCGATGGAGAAGAAGAAGACCGACTCCATAATGGTAAAGGGAAAACAGTCGACCCTGATCCTGGGGGCGGAAATCGCAGTCAGAACTAGTAGCGTAAAGCCAAAGCCTCAGGTCAGGCAGAGGCTGAAGTGGTGAACATCCAAGGAAATTTCAAGGGAAAGCCCAAGGGGCAATGGACACCCAATAAGGTCAAAGATCAGTCTGGCCAAGACATCTTGGATTTGCCATGTCACATTCACACAAATAAGGACGAGGAGGGTAACTTGATTCTGCCCAAACATACCACTCGACAGTGCAGACTCCCGATTCAACAATTCCAAGAGGGCTAGCCCAGTGAGAAGTGTTGGGGAACGTTGCAGAAAATTAAAATTTTTCCTACGGTTTCACCAAGATCCATCTATGAGTTCATCTAAGCAACGAGTCGAGGGAGTGAGTTTGCATCTACATACCACTTGTAGATCGCGTGCGGAAGCTTGCAAGGTGATGATGGAGTCGTACTCGACGTGATTCGAATCACCGATGACCAAGTGCTGAACGGACATCACCTCCGCGTTCAACACACGTACGGGACGGGAGACGTCTCCTCCGTCTTGATCCAGCAAGGGGGAAGGAGAGGTTGAGTAAGACAGCTCCACCGGCAGCACGACGGCGTGGTGATGGTGGAGAAGCAGTACTCCGACAGGGCTTCGCCGAGCACACAACGGAGGAGGAGAGGTGTTGGGGAGGGGAGGGCTGCGCCTTGGAGGGTGGTCCGGCTGCCCTCCCCTCACCCCTCTATTTATAGGGGGAAGGGAGAAGGGGGCCGGCCCCTCTAGATCCCATCTAGAGGGGGGCGGCGGCCAAAGGGAGAGGGGGAGAGGGTGGCTTGCCCCCCAAGCCAAGGGGGGCGCCCCCTCTAGGGTTCCCCCCTCAACCCTAGGCGCAAGGGCCCAAGGGAGGGGGTGCGCCCAGCCCACCAGGGGCTGGCTCCCTGCCCCACGCATCCCATGTGGTCCCCCGGGAGGGGTGGCCCCTCCCGGTGGACCCCCGGAACCCTTCCGGTGGCCCCGGTACAATACCGGTATGACCCCGAAACTTCCCGGTGCCCGTTTGACAACTTCCCATATATAAATCTTTACCTCCGGACCCTTCCGGAGCTCCTCGTGACAACCGGGATCCCATCCGGGACTCCGAACAACATTCGGTAGTCACATACTAGTCTTCGTAATAACCCTAGCGTCACCGAACCTTAAGTGTGTAGACCCTACGGGTTCGGGAGACATGCAGACATGACCGAGACGCTCTCAGGTCAATAACCAACAACGGGATCTGGATATCCATGATGGCTCCCACATGCTCCTCGATGTTGTCATCGGATGAACCACGATGTCGAGGATTCGATCAAACCCTGTATACAATTCCCTTTGTCAATCGGTACGTTACTTGCCCGAGACTCGATCGTCGGTATCCCAATACCTTGTTCAGTCTCGTTACCGGCAAGTCACTTTACTCGTACCGTAATGCATGATTCCGTGTCCAACACCTTGGTCACATTGAGCTCATTATGATGATGCATTACCGAGTGGGCCCAGAGATACCTCTCCGTCATACGGAGTGACAAATCCCAGTCTCGATCCGTGTCAACCCAACAGATACTTTCGGAGATACCTGTAATGCACCTTTATAGTCACCCAGTTACGTTGTGACGTTTGATACACCCAAGGCACTCTTATGGTATCCGGGAGTTACACGATCTCATGGTCGAAGGAAGAGATACTTGACATTGGCAAAGCTCTAGCAAAACGAACTACACGATCTTTTATGCTATGCTTAGGATTGGGTCTTGTCCATCACATCATTCTCCTAATGATGTGATCCCGTTATCAACGGCATCCAATGTCCATAGTCAGGAAACCATGACTATCTGTTGATCACAACGAGCTAGTCAACTAGAGGCTCACCAGGGACATATTGTGGTCTAAGTATTCACACGTGTATTACGATTTCCGGATAATACAGTTATAGCATGAATAAAAGACAATTATCATGAACATTGAAATATAATAATACTTTTATTATTGCCTCTAGGGCATATTTCCAACAAGAAGGACTCTGATAAGGACGGAGATGAAGAAAAGGATGATAGTTGCCCGAAGGCTACCTTGGTGCTTTTTGCTGATGTTGAAAGCAAGAGTCGACTGAAAGTCATAAACAAAGAGGTGAACATGGTTGCTCCGGCAACCACGACGTACCTCAAGTGGTCGAAGACTCCTATCACCTTTGATCAGCCGGATCACCCAGGTCACGTTGCTACCCCCGGGCGACAAGCTTTGGTGGTTGACCCAATCGTTGCAGGCACCCGACTGACTAAAGTTCTCATGGATGGTGGCAGTGGTTTGAACATTTTGTATGTTGAGACCCTCCAGGGAATGGGCATTCTGATGCCCAACTCAGTGAAAGCAGCATGCAATTCCACGGAGTCATCCCAGGGAAGAAGGCAAACTCACTCGGGCATATTGCTCTAGATGTGCTTTTTGGTGATTCCAAGAATTTCTTCAAAGCAAAGTTGACGTTCGAGGTGGTAGATTTCCACAGTTCCTATCATGCCATTCTAGGCAGGCCGGCATATGCTCGTTTCATGGCCCGACCATGATACGTGTATCTCAAGCTGAAGATGCCAGGACCAAAAGGTGTGATCACGGTCACTAGGAACAGACAATGAACAGAAGAATGCCTCCAGAAGGGGTCCAAGATCACTAACGAGCAAATGGCAGTGGTTGAACTGGAGGAATGTCAGAAGAACGTTGATCTGAGTGATTTGCTCCGTTCCAAGAAGCCTGCTTCTGAGTCTGCTTTCAGTCGACTAGTGAGACAAAACCAGTTCATATTCACCCGGAAGATCCCACAGTTGCTCCAACTCACATTTCAACGACACTCGACAGCAATAGGTGGTCGCGCTCATCCAGTTCCTCCGTGAGAACTGGGACATCTTTGCATGGAAACCATTAGACATGCCAGGTGTACCTAGGGGACTGGCTGAGCACCGTTTGTGCGTTGACCCGAAAGTTAAACCTGTCAAAGAACATCTCCGTCGGTCCGCCGCGGAGAAAAGGAAGGCGATTGGCAAAGAGGTGGCTCGACTCCTGGTAGCAGAGTTCATCCGTGAGATATACCACTCTGAGTGGCTCACCAATGTCCTCATGGTTCCCAAGAAGGATAAGTCACTCTGCATGTGCATTAACTTTAGGCATATCAATCGGGCATGCCCGAAAGATCATTTTCCGCTCCCTCGCATTGATCAGATAGTCGAATCGACCATGGGGTGTGAGCGTTTGTCTTTTCTTGATGCATATTCAGGATACCATCAGATTCATCTGTTTGGGCCAGATGAAATAAAAACAGCCTTCATCACCCCGTTCGGGTGTTTTTGCTATGTCACCATGCCTTTCGGTCTCAAGAACACCGGAGCCACACTCATGCGCATGATCCATAAGTGCCTGCTCACTCAGATCAATCGGAATGTGGAGGCATATATGTACGATATTGTAGTGAAGTCACGCAAGAGTTCTGACCTGCTGACTGATCTTGTCAAAACTTTCACCAATCTAAGAAGATATGATATCAAGTTGAATGCGTCCAAGTGCACATTCGGAGTACCAGGAGGAAAGTTACTCGGTTTCCTCATTTCCGAACGAGGGATAGATGCTAATCCCGAGAAAATTGGTGCAATTCTCCAAATGAAACGCCCTATGCATGTGCATGTCGTTCAGAAGCTTACATGTTGTCTTGCTGCATTGAGTCCATTCATCTCACGTCTCGGTGAGAAGGCACTGCCCCTCTAGCGACTGATGAAGAAGTCTGATATGTTCGAGTGGACTCCTAAAGCTGAAGCAGGGTTTGTGGAGCTCAAAGCCCTGCTTTCCACTCAGCTGGTGCTTGCTGCTCCTATCAGCAAAGAGCCTTTACTCTTGTATGTTGCAGCCATTGGTCAGGTTGTTAGCACAATGCTCATAGTCGAGCGGGAAGAAGAAGGCAGGGCCTATAAACTTCAACATCTAGTGTATTATATTTCTGAAGTCTTGACTCCATCCAAGCAGAGGTATCCACATTATCAGAAGCTTGTCTATGGAATTTATTTGACTGCAAAGAAAGTTGCACATTATTTCCAAGACCACTTGGTTTCAGTTGTCAGCGATGCTCCGTTGTCTGAGATCATGAACAATCGAGATGCAACTGGTCGAGTGGCTAAGTGGGCAATTGAACTTCTCCCTCTGGATATCAAGTTTGAAGTGAAGAAGGCGATCAAATCTCAAGCACTCGTGGATTTCTTGGCTGAGTGGATTAAACATCAACAACCGACTCAAGTTCACTCGAAACACTAGACTATGTTCTTCGATGTGTCCAAGATGTTGAATGGTTCTGGTGCTGGAGTGGTTCTGGTGTCCCCAAGAGGTGATAAACTCAAATATGTCCTCCAGATTCATTTTGATTCCTCCAATAATGAAGCTGAGTATGAAGCACTTCTCTATGGGTTGCGTATGGCCATCTCACTCGGTGTCCGTCGCCTGATGGTCTACGACGACTCAGATTTGGTGGTGAATCAAGTGATGAAGGAGTGGGACGTTAGAAACCCTGCCATGACTGGATACTGCAATGCAACGAGGAAGTTGGAGAAAAAGTTTGAGGGGTTGGAGCTTCACCACATTACCCAAATCAAGAATCAAGCAGCAGACGAGTTGGCAAAATAGGTTCCAAGCAGGAACCCATCCCCAGTAATGTGTTTCTTGAGCATCTCCATTCCCCATCAGTGCAAGAGGATCCTTTCACTGAAAAACCTCCCCAGGCGATAAGTCCTACCAATCCGACTAAGATCAAAGTACCAGCAGTGATTGATTTGGTTATGGAGATCTAAAGTTATATCGACTAGAGGAGGGGGGGGGGTGAGTAGGTGATTTTTACAAATTCGTCACTGAGGAATTTCTAGGTGAAGAAATTCCTAAGTAACGACACACTAGCAGCGGAATAAGTACTCAGGTATAAGCATAATAGAGCAACAACATAGTCATCATGATGAAATGAAAACAAGCACAGAGTACAGATAGCGTGAAAACAGGATAAGCAGGCTGAAGATAATGTGACTGAAGAAATTGGATTGAGGAAATAGAGAAAATCTTCAGTCAAAGTCTTAAAACAGTAATGATCAGGTTCATCAACACATGAATGAGGAAATGAAATGGTTGAGGAAATAGAACCAGCCAGCTCGGTGAAGACAATGATTTGGTAGACCAGTTCTAACTGCTGTGACAGTTGTACGTCTGGTTGGAGTGGCTGAGTATTTAAACTCGAGGACACACAGTCCTCACCGTATTATCCTTGAGCTAAAGTCACACAGACCTCGCTCAACACTCATGGTAAGTCTTCACAGGTGACTTCCAAACCTTCACAGACTTGGTCACTCGACAATCCACAATTCCTCTTGGATGCTCAGACCATGACGCCTAACCGTCTAGAGGATAGACAATCCTCAAAGGTAAAAAGCGTCAGTTACACACAGGAACAATCTCTTCAGTGATGCTCAATCACTTGGGTTTGTAGGTGTTTGGGTTTGGGATTTGGGTTTTCCTCACTTGATGATTTTCGCTCAAAGTCCTCGGAGGATGGGATGCTCTCAATGACAAGTGTCAGTTTCTCGCGGAGCAGCCAACCAGCTAGTGGTTGTAGGGGGCGGCTATTTATAGCCTAGGGAGCAGCCCAACATGATAAGACATAAATGCCCTTCAATGATATGACCGTTAGGTGGAAGATATTTTTGGACAGCTGGCGCGTAGCACAACAACGGTCGGATATGTGAGGTTCGAATTCCTCAGGGCTATCATGTTCCTCACTGTGTAGGCAATCTGCACTGGCGAACTCCTAAATCCTCAGCCAGAACAAATTCCTTAGAGATAGAAGATCTTCGTCTCTGTCACTGAAGAAATTAACTGAACTGATATGAGATTTCCAATGGCTTCACTCGAAAGGATTGGTAGTTGTAGTATCTTGAGATGAGCATCACTTGGAAATCAGTTTCCTTAGTATTACCTCGACCCCCTTTAATAGTACGGTGTTTCCTATGACTCAAGAAACAGAAAATGAAACTACGAAAACAAAAGTCTTCACGCTTCATAATCCTCGCATGAATATCCAAGTCTTCAAGGTCACACCAATTTCTTCACTTTCAAAATCTTCAGGAGAACCAAAGTCCTCAGCTGAAGACATACGTTTTTAGGGGGCGACTTTCATCGTAAATATCAAACTCCTCATCAACTTATAGAGCCTATGTACACTCACAAACATATGAGTCCCTTAACCTATAAGTCTTCAATACACTAAAATCACTAAGGGGCACTCGATGCACTTACAATCTCCCACTTTTTGGTGATTGATGACAAATAGGTTAAGTTTTCAACGGGGATAAACATATCAATTGAAAGTGCTCAATATTGAGGAATTTGATTGCAAGATATAGAAGAACTCCCCCCGAGGATGTGCATATGTGAGGAATTTGCTTTCAAAAAGCAATGCACATTGTAGAGTAATATCATGGAGATCTCCCCCTATATCTTGTAATTCATACACGCATTTAACATATAGAATGAAGAATTTGAAATGCATGAGGAAATATGGTGACTGCTGTGATTTAGCATGCGTACATGAACATATATGAGGAAATAGCATGAAGAAAAACGGAGCAAAAGTATCAGGTCACCATCGGACTTAAGTTTACAACTCAGCGAATCAAACACCTCAGAAGAACAAGAGTTGTAACTTAGCAAAAAAACGCCCATATATAAAGACCCGCTTGAAGACTAACTCAAATCCCCCCCCTTGTCATCAAATGACAAAAAGGGACGAAAAGTGAGGACTAACGCCCCTGAAGAATTTCTTGATGATGTTGATGGAGGAGCGCCAACGTTGTTGGGGTCATCCGTTGTAGTAGGGCCTGCCGCAGTGTCGTCCAAATCTTCAGCTTCATCCGTCTCGCGCAATGAAGAATATGAGCTGACAACCGGCTGAGGAACTTTGACCTTCTTGAATTTCTTTGAAGGCGGCTGAGACCGGTCAAAGTCCTCTTGGAAGTCCATTTCCTTGAGTTCATCATCAGTGAAGATATGTGAGAGAATAGCCCAGGTGCGATCGAAGACTTGATGGAGATAATAGTGATTCTTCTTCACAGAGTTTTGAGTGACAATCATGTTCTGAGGAATGGCACCAAACTGACGCTTGGCCCACTTGTGATTCCTGTCAACCTTCTGATGAAGACTTAGAAGCAGCTCACGATCAGTCATCACATGCAAAGCTGTTGCCTGAGGAGTATGCTTTGAAGCATTTGCAGCAGTATCGTGTGTGCCAGAGTCATCATTGGTAGAGTAGGACGCTGCCTTTCTAAACTATCCGTCCAAAGGACGAGTGCCTTCATCAATCACTGCAGCCTTTCCCTTCTCATCAGCTGAGGAATAGTCCTTTTGAGGACTTCGATTGGGGGCAAATAGCTGAGGTGATTTTGAAAATCAGCCTTGTAGTGAATTGAAGTCCTAAATCTGATGAATTTCATGATCCAGGGAGCGTGAGGCTTCAATCCAAAAGGTGATAAAGCAGCATTGGCCAAAGTCCTCATGAAAAAATCATGATAGTTGATTGGAATACCATGCATGATATTGAACAGTAGATTCTTTATGATGCCAACAACCTCTTCTTCTTCAGAGTTGTGGCCCTTGATCGTACCGAGGGTGTTGGCCAAGATGCAATAGACCGTCCTTAGCACATACAACAATTCCTTGACGAGGAAATCTGTTCTTGGCGCTTGGCCAGCCTTCAAAGGCTTCATTAGCACTTGCATCAGATGGTTTGAGAGTTCAGGTTCTTCATAAAGCTTCAGGGATCCTTCAGGGGGTGGACTGATTGGGATGACGTGAAGTAATTCAGAGGCCGGAGCTTTGTGATGCGTATTGTCAGTCATCCAGTCCAAGATCCATGAATTGACATCATCAACATTTCCTGTCAGATGCAGAGTGACGTAGAACTGAAGAATTAGCTCTTCATTCCAGTCGCAGATGTCGATGCAAAAGTTGAGCAGCCCTGCATCATGAAGAACACTGAGGACTGGAGTAAAGCATGGAAGTGACTCCATGTCCACATGAGGAAGATGCTCACGGTCAAACACTTTCTCCTTGTCAAATAGCAGTGAGGAATAGAAGTTCATCTGTGAGGCAGTCCAGAAGCGTTTGCAACGAAGACGAGCAGCATCATAGGGATTGAAGTCAGAGAAAAACCGGTGCTCAGCAAAGAAGTCATCAGCCTTGAACTTGTGTTTCTTGGAGAGAGGATCCTGTGGCTTGGGATGAAGATTTATAGTTAAAGTCTTCACAACCACTTCAAGCGCAGCCTTTGGAACAACAGGCTGAGGAATCTCTAGAGTAGTTTCTTCTGCAGTCTTCTTCTCAATTTCATCAGTGCTAGTGGCTGGAATTTCTTCTGGGATGGAGTGGAGTGAAGCTTGATGTTCTTCAGAGCCCGTATGGATTTATTCTGTCTGAACCAAGGAATGAGGAATTTGTTGCAGAGGAGTGAATAGTGGTGAATTGGGGTGATGACTTTCACAGAAGTCATCATTCATGATAGGAGTGGAACACCCAATATCCATGTCTTCATCATCTTCATCAACTTACTCAATGCTGCCTCTTCAGCTGTGAACTGAGGCATGGGCGATGATACCAGTGGAGTTGAAATTGCATGTTCAGCTTCAATTTCTTCATCCAACTACTCTGTCGAAGCAACAGAAGGATCATCCTCATCAGAGTCATTGGGAATTTCATAATCCTCACCAAAGGGAACAATCTCCTTTGATGGCATGCTTGAAACAAGAACATCATCTATAGGATTTTCAAACGAGCTGGTCAAAGTCTTCATCTTCTTTGGTTTTGAAGACTCTGAAGCAACAAATGCTTTCATTTTCTTCGATGCTCGCTCTGCAGCCTTGGTTTTCTTCGCTTCTGTTGCAGAAGGAAGGATAAGACTTGGGGTTGGTGTAGGAGGAGCATAGGAATTTGGTGCAGTCTCTTCAGGCACAACTGATGCAGTTGTCTTGACTTGTTCAGATTCTTCAGGCGCAACGTCAGATGCTTCAGCTAGCCTGTCTTGTTCTTCAGGCGCAACACTAGTGGTTGCCTCGGCAGTTTCTTCAGGAGCTGCAATGTCATCTTCAGCCCTGGTACTTTCAGTTTCTTCAGCACCCTCATTTTCATCAGTGGTGATGGCATGTTATTCAGTGGGCTGAGCAGATGCTTCACCCCGAGGAACGTCTTGTTGCGCTTCACCAGCAATATTTGGTGTGAGGCCTTTAGCCAGTTTGACGAATCTGACTTTGGCTCCAAGCCATTCAGCTTTGTAGGCGTCAAATTCATCACTCAGAGCCTCGATTTCTGACTATAAAGTCACAAGTTGTTCAGTTGTCATTTTCAGCATATTCTTCTTCAAATAGTGCTCCTTTCTGTATTGAGCTTTCTTCACAGATCTGGCCTTCTCAAACTTCCATTTTTCTTCAGCTATGAAAGCAGTCAACACATGACTTTGGCCTAGTGTGAGGTTCAGATCTGGAAGGGGAGTGTTGGGATCTTTGTGCCACAGATCAATGTAGTTGAGGATCTTCTTCGGATCCAGCAACAATGGCACAACACTGCCTTTGGCACTAGTGGCCCGGCTTTGCCTATGTCTGATGATTTGAGCAAGCCATTCTGATACGTTTCCATCGTATCTATAATTTTTGATTGTTCCATGCCAATATTATTCAACTTTCATATACTTTTGGCAACTTTTTATACTATTTTTGGGACTAACATATTGATCCAGTGCCAGTGCCAGTTCCTATTTGTTGCATGTTTTATGTTTCGCAGAAACCCCATATCAAACAGAGTCCAAACGGGATAAAAACAGATAGAGAGTATTTTATGGAATATTTATGATTTTTGGGAAGAAAAATCAACGCGAGACGGTGCCCGAGGGGGCCACAAGGCAGGGGGCGCCCCAGGGGGGTGGGCACGCCCCTGACCCTCATGGGCACCCCGTAAGGCGGTTGATGCTCTCCTTTTGCCGCAAGAAAGCTAATTTTCAGAAAAAAATTATGGCGAAGGTTTGTCGGGGGTTGGGTACGACATATGCCAAAGGATGGCTTATCATGGTGGGAGCGAGTAGAACGTCGCCGGTGCCCGAAAGCGGGATGAGGCGAAGACATGCACGCCGGCGGAACATACCCAGCTTCAGGGCTCTCCGAGGAGATAACACCCCTACTGCTGCTCTGCGGGGTCTCCGCATGGTCACTATGGCAAAGTGGGTACAATGGTGCTCCTGGAGCTGTTTCCGAAGGTAGGAGAGGGCAAGGCTAGCTCTCTCCTTCCTACGTTCTAAGGTCTAATGCTATCTGGGTCCGAACCCTTTGCATGGGCTTCCCGGGGGGTCTATATAGGCCTACCCCTAGGGGTACAATGGTAATCTGGCTGGGCGCGGGTCCGTCTCCAGGGCGCTCGTGCCGTCTTCTATCTACCCACTGACAGGCGGCCCCGCCGTCCTTGGGTCGTACAGGCAGGCGTCATGGGCATAGTGCACCGCCGATTGTGGCTGAGGTCAGGGCAGGCATGGGAATAGTGCCGCACCTCGCCGGAGATCTTCAGCGATATGGCTTACTGTAGCCATGCCGGCCCCTTGTAAGCAGGGGGGATGGCCACGCCGTGGCCGTACCCCGCCTCTCCCTTCGAGACGAGGGTGGAGTCGCGGGCCGACTCTCTATAGCCGGCCTCTCTGGAAGTCGCCGGCCATGAGTCGGCTTATCTTGGAGTCGTCGTCTGGGACTCGGCTTATCTTGGAGTCGCCGTCTGGGACTCGGCATATCTTGGAGTCGTCCCTGGGACTCGGCATATCTTGGAGTCATCCCTGGGGCTCGGCATGAGCGGCGCTACTTATCCCAATGTCTTGAAAGGTTCTGGGGCTCGGGTAAGCCTACCCGTGGCCCATTACTCCGACAGTAGTCCCCGATGCTGGTGAGGCTCCACGGATACTGTGTCGTGGGGCCTCAATAGTTTCATTCTTCTAGGATTTCGCTTGCCGTCTCCCTTCTGGCTGACTGTCCGAAATTCGGATTCACAGAGGGCCGTCTTGCTCCATAGAGAGTTCAAATGTCGTGGCGGGAGACCAGGCGGCGTGCCTGATACGCTTCCCCGCGGCCGCCCGCCACGGTCCTATCGCGCGGCGCCACGCGGCGAGGATAGTCTGCCTACCCACGCGCGCGACGGGACGGGCCGTCAGGCGGGGCCCGCCACTACCGCGCCTCGGCACGCGAACAGATCCGTTGTGGCCGTGCGGACGGTTGGGTTTCCCACGTCGTTACTGCACGCAGTAACTTCGTGGGGTAAATCATGGGGGGGGGGGGCGTGGGGTCCTGCGCGCAGTTAATCCCACACCCGCCCCATCGGCTTCTCAGCCCTCAAGGCTATAAGTAGGCGGGGGGAGTGGAGCGGCAAAGCACACGCGCCCCATCTTCCCTGCTCCCCCGCCTCCTCTTGCCTCCTTTCCTTCTTCTTGCCGCCGTCGAGCAGAAACACACCACACCAATAGCGATGAGCTCTTCCTCCGCCGCCGCGGCTTCCGCCGTGCGCTCTGGCGTGTGGGACGACTCGGAGGTGGATGACGACCTCATCGAGTTCCTCGGCAAGACGCGCCCCTCCCCGGCGCAGACCTCGTGCGCGCACGCGCCGCGCCAGAGAGGGAGATATCGCCGGCGCCGGAGGAGGGCGAGCGGGTCATCTTCCGCTCGCACCTCATGCGCGGCCTGGGGCTGCCGGCGAGCGGCTTCTTCCGTTCCTTCCTGGAGTTCTACGGGCTCCAGCCACACCACCTCACCCCAAACACGGTGGTGTTGCTGGCTGCCTTCGCCACCCTGTGCGAAGGCTTCCTCGGCGTCCTCCCCACGATCGAGCTGTGGGGAGAATTCTTCTCATCCAAGCTCTGCACGCACGTCACCGGTGTGCCGGCTCAATGCGGCACCTTCATCGCGATGCGGCGGTCGACGGCCAACAATCCGTTTCCCTCCATCCCGCTAATCAAGTCGGTGAAGATGTGGCAGCGGTCGTACTTCTACGTGAAGAACGTCGCCTCCGACGGGGACTGGGTCAATCTGCCGCCTTATGAAGCTGGCGCACCGGCTGGGAGGCTCCCCAGCTGGTCTGATCGAGCCAAGACGCTGACTCCCGCCGGGGCCATCGCCGTGGCACGGCTCCGAGTTCCGACGCAGTCGGAGGGCCTCGTTGGGGCCGACTTGCTGGCCGCCTTTGTGGCATGCCGAGTCCTCCCTCTTCAAGGCCGGCCTCATCTGATCAGTCAGGCCGCGCGCCGCCAGTCGGCGTTGTTCGTCACCCCGCTGTCCTCCGCGCCTCCGCCTCCGGAGTTCACGGGGCAGACTGGAGAAGCCGGCGCCGAGAACCCCGTTGTGGAGAAGGAAAGCGGCGAGGCCTCCATGTCAGACACGCTTGTGCCGCCACCACCGTCTTCGCCGCCGTCTGGGGGCGCGCATGGAGAACAGCCGGCGGGCCCGCCGGTGCCGCCGACTGCGGACGAGTCCGAGGTGAGGCTGCTTCTCCAAGTCGCCTCGCTAGTGCGCCACCGTCTTGAGATGGCGACCTCGGTGCCGCGACCCCAGGAGACTGGCGCCGCCAGCTCGGCAATCCCAGACGCCGAGGCGACGAGCGCCGCGCCCATTGGGTGGTTGCGCGGAGGCGGCACAGGGCCGCTGAACCAAGCGCTTCTGGACGTCCAGGCGAAGCTGCGAGCTGAAGGCGACACCCTTCAAAACTACACCAGGGCGCATCTAGCAGCGCGAACGGCCGTCTGAGTATGCCCTCTTCTTTTTGATTCTTGTTTTTCTTGTTCTTCTCTGTGGGGGCGCGCTAGCGCACCCACTGGGTGTAGTCCCCGAGTTTCGGGCCGGCTGCTGAGCAGGCGGCTCGGAACTCCCTCTGGCGAGTTCCAAATATTTAAATTTGTTTGAAATGCTTATTGCAGGAGTATCACAACCTCCGTGCTACCGCCTTCAACCGCAATGTTGAGGAGCTAGGCAGGCGGACTGCCGACTTGTCAGAGAGCCGGAGTGAGTCCTTCTTCTTTTTCGCGGGGGCGCACTGGCGCACCCGCAGGCTGTAGTCCCCGAGATTCGGGCCGACTGCTGAGCAGTCGGGCCGGATCTTCTCAGCGACTTTCTTTGTTGATGACTTATCGTCTTTCCTCTTTTTTCTTCTTAAGAGGCCAACACCGCCTTGCGCGCCAAGGAGGAGGAGTGCAGCAAACTTGCCACGGAGCGCGACCTGCTGGCTGCGCAGCTGGCCGAGCAGAAGGAGCTGCTCAAGAAGGTGCAGGATGAGGCCGAGAAGAAGGAGGCTGCTCTCCTGGCCGAGTTCGAGAGCGAGCGCTCCTCCTGGACTGACAAGGAGGCGATGCTGACCTCCGGCTTCCATGAGATCGAGGACATCGTCGACGGTGATTTTCTTTTCCTCCTTTCTTTCTTCGAGCTTCCGACTATAGGTCGGGCCGATTTCTGATTTTTTCGACTCACTTGTTTTTTGTCTTGGCAGACTTCTTCCCTGGCCACTCGCAGGCCGTCACTCAGGCCATCGAGGCTGATCGCGAGGTGCGGAGGGCAAGCGGCGCGGAGATTGCCGCTAACGCCCCCCGGACCGTCGACGAGCAGCTTCTGAGCATCGAGGCCCGTCTTCGTCCGGCACATCGGCTGATGCGCCGGCTTCAGTGTGCCGGCACCCAGGCGGTTGCCGCTCTGTGGCCAGACGTGCCGGCCCTGCGCACCGCCAGTCGGACCGCCGACTGGCTGGAGGTTGCAGCTGGCCGTCTTGAAGCTTGGAAGGGTTCCTCGGGCCGGGCCGGAGCGCGCCGGGCCTTGGAATTCGTCAAGGCGTGGTATCCGGGGCTGGACCTGGACCGGCTGGCCGCGTTCCGGTCAGAGGCCCAGGTAGAGCTGGTGGCAGTGGAGGGTGCCCTTGTCGAGCGTGCCGCAACGATTGCCGACTACACGGACACCAGTTTCTTCGTCCCCGAGCGGGCTGCAGGCGATGAGGAGGTGCCGCCAGAGTGGTTTGGGATGAACCCGTACTTCGGCGAGGACTCGGCGGAGGTGATTGACTCCAGCATCGAGGAGGAAGGCGAGGCGGAGGACGAAGGCAAGACAGAGACACAGAAGTCGGAGCGGGCGACCAGCCTCAGCTCGACTGCGTCTCCAGCAACGAGCCGCGTCCAACCGGGCCGGCTGCCGCCGGTGGCGATCAAGCCGAGACTGCCCAGCCGGCCGCCCTGGCGCCTGACACCGCCATCTCCTTCGACCCTCCGAACCCGTCTGCTGCTCCCTAGGCTGCCTTCTGGCTTTATTTTGTCTGCTCTAGAAAGTCTTTAAGGAACTTGTTAATTTGCACAATTCCACCCGCGGGGTGTATTTCGAACTTCTGTTCAAAGATTCAGCCAGGGGCCTATGCTATGTAAATATTAATCCGAGTTCTATCTTTCCTTGCTCATTGCTCTTTTGGCTTTTCCCTTTGCCACCTTCCCTTAGTTGCCGCCTTGCCAGATGGACAACCGCTCTGCGGAATGCCGCTGGGTCAAATGCTTGGCTACTTTAGGAAGGCAGGTACTCGACCATCTTAGAGTCTTCTTTAACAAGTTGGATAGAAGGCGGCAAGCCGACTACTAAAGAGTCGGATGTCCTTAATAGGGGCTAGTAGAAAGCGGCAAGCCGACCACTCATGAGTCGGCTTTTGCTTCAGAGATGCTGGAGGCCGTCTTATGCTATGCTCGTACTTTGGGTCCTTAGCCATTTTTTGTGTGGGCGCCCGTTCTTCCTCACTCCTGCCCACCAAACAGTCCCTCTGTGAGCTGCGGCTTTGTCAGGAGACGGATTAGGCACCGCACACTACTTGTCTGTGTTGGAAATATGCCCTAGAGGCAATAATAAAAGTATTATTATTATATTTCTTTGTTCATGATAATAGTCTTTCATTCATGCTATAACTGTATTATCCGGAAATCGTAATACACGTGTGAATACATAGACCACAATATGTCCCTAGTGAGCCTCTAGTTGACTAGCTCGTTGTGATTAACAGATAGTCATGGTTTCCTGGCTATGGACATTGGATGTCGTTGATAACGGGATCACATCATTAGGAGAATGATGTGATGGACAAGACCCAATCCTAAGCATAGCACAAAGGTCGGTTAGTTCGTTTGCTAGAGCTTTTCCAATGTCAAGTATCTCTTGCTTCGACCATGAGATCGTGTAACTCCCGGATACCGTGGGAGTGCTTTGGGTGTACCAAACGTCACAACGTAACTGGGTGATTATAAAGGTGCACTACAGGTATCTCCGAAAGTGTCTGTTGGGTTGACACGGATTGAGACTGGGATTTGTCACTCCGTATGACGGAGAGGTATCTCTGGGCCCACTCGGTAATGCATCATCATAATGAGCTCAAGGTGACCAAGTGTCTGGTCACGGGATCATGCATTACGGTACGAGTAAAGTGACTTGCCGGTAACAAGACTGAATAAGGTATTGGGATACCGACGATCGGGTCTCGGGCAAGTAACGTACCGATTGACAAAGGGAATTGTATACGGGGTTTGATCGAATCCTTGACATCGTGCTTCATCCGATGACATCATCGAGGAGCATGTGGGAGCCAACATGGGTATCCAGATCCCGCTTTTGGTTATTGACCGGAGAGTCTCGGTCATGTCTGCATGTCTCCCGAACCCGTAGGGTCTACACACTTAAGGTTCGGTGACGCTAGGGTTATCAGGAAGACAAGTATGTGATTACCGAATGTTGTTCGAAGTCCCGGATGAGATCCCGGACATGACGAGGAGTCCCGGAATGGCCCGGAGGTAAAGTTTTATATATGGGAAGTTGTTAAACGGGCACCGGAAAGTTTCGGGGTCATACCGGTATTGTACCGGGACCACCGGAAAGGTTCCGGGGGTCCACCGGGAGGGACCACCCCTCCCGGGGGGCCACTTGGGCTGCGTAGGGATAGCAACCATCCCCTAGTGGGCTTGGCGCGCCCCCCCTTGGGCCCATGCGCCTAGGGTTGGGGGGGAAACCCTAAAGGGGGCGCACCCCCCTTGCTTGGGGGGCAAGCCCCCCACCCTTTGGCCGCCGCCCCCCTCTAGGGTTTCCCCTAGAGGGCCGGCCCCCTTGCCCCTCTCCTCCTATATATAGAGGGGTGAGGGGAGGGCTGCTACACCACAACTCAAGGCGCAGCCCCTCCCCTCCCCAACACCTCTCCTCCTCCGTACGTGCTCGGCGAAGCTCTGTCGGAATACTGCTGCACCAACTGCACCACGCCGTCGTGCTGCCCTTGGAGCTGCCTTCCTCAACCTCTCCTTCCTCCTTGCTGGATCAAGACGGAGGAGACGTCCATCGTCCCGTATGTGTGTTGAACGCGGAGGTGCTGTCCGTTCAGCACTTGGTCATCGGTGATCCGAATCACGACGAGTACGACTCCATCATCACCATCCCCTTGAACGCTTCCGCACTCGATCTACAAGTGGTATGTAGATGCAAACTCTTCCCCTTGACTCGTTGCTTGGATGAACTCATAGATGGATCTTGGTGAAACCGTAGGAAAAATTTTAATTTTCTGCAACGTTCCCCAAACAGTGGCATCATGAGCTAGGTCTATGCGTAGTTCTCTTTGCACGAGTAGAACACAATTTTGTTGTGGGCGTGGATCTTTTCAACTTACTTGCCACTACTAGTCTTTTCTTGCTTCAACGGCATTGTGGGATGAAGCGGCCCGGACCAACCTTACACATACGCTTACGTGAGACCTGTTCCACCGATTGACATGCACTAGTTGCATAAGGTGGCTGGCGGGTGTCTGTCTCTCCCACTTTAGTTGGAGCGGATTCGATGAAAAGGGTCCTTATGAAGGGTAAATAGAAGTTGACAAAATCACGTTGTGGTTATTCGTAGGTAAGAAAACGTTCTAGCTAGAACCCAATTGCAGCCACGTAAAAGATGCAACAACAATTAGAGGACGTCTAACTTGTTTTTGCAGCGATTGATCATGTGATGTGATATGGCCAGAAGTTGTGATGAATGATGAATTGTGATGTATGAGATCATTTTCTTGTAATAGGATTCACGACTTGCATGTCAATGAGTATGACAACCGGCAGGAGCCATAGGAGTTGTCTTTATTTTTTGTATGACCTGCGTGTCATTGAAGAACGCCATGTAAACTACTTTACTTTACTGCTAAACGCGTTAGCCATAGAAGTAGAAGTAGTCGTTGGCATGACAACTTCATGAAGACACGATGATGGAGATCATGATGATGGAGATCATGGTGTCAAGCCGGTGACAAGATGATCATGGAGCCCCGAAGATGGAGATCAATGGAGCTATATGATATTGGCCATATCATGTCACAACTATATAATTGCATGTGATGTTTATTATGTTTATGCATCTTGTTTACTTAGGAAGACGGTAGTAAATAAGATGATCCCTTACAACAATTTCAAGAAGTGTTCTCCCCTAACTGTGCACCGTTGCTACAGTTCGTCGCTTCTAAGCACCACGTGATGATCGGGTGTGATGGATTCTTACGTTCACATACAACGGGTGTAAGACAGTTTTACACAGCGAAAACACTTAGGGTTAACTTGAGGAGCCTAGCATGTGCAGACATGGCCTCGGAACACGGAGACCGAAAGGTCGAACACGAGTCGTATGGAAGATACGATCAACATGAAGATGTTCACGGACGATGACTAGTCCGTCTCACGTGATGATCGGACACGGGCTAGTCGACTCGGATCGTGTAACACTTAGATGACTAGAGGGATGTCTAATCTGAGTGGGAGTTCATAATTTGATTAGAACTTAATTATCATGAACTTAGTCTAAAGCCTTTGCAAATATGTCTTGTAGATCAAATGGCCAACTCTCATGTCAACATGAACTTCAACGCGTTCCTAGAGAAAACCAAGCTGAAAGATGATGGCAGCAACTATACGGACTGGGTCCGGAACCTGAGGATCATCCTCATAGCTGCCAGGAAACAATATGTCCTAGAAGGACTGCTAGGTGACGCTCCCGTCCCAGAGAACCAAGACATTATGAATGCTTGGCAGTCTCGTGCTGATGATTACTCCCTTGTTCAGTGCGGCATGCTTTACAGCTTAGAACCGGGGCTCCAAAAGCGTTTTGAGCATCACGGAGCATATGAGATGTTCGAAGAGCTGAAACTAGTTTCCAAGCTCACGCCCGGGTCGAGAGATATGACATCTCCGACAAGTTCTATAGTTGTAAGATGGAGGAAAATAGTTCTGTCAGTGAGCACATACTCAAGATGTCTGGGTTGCACAACCGTATGACCCAGCTGAATATTAACCTCCCTGATGAGGCAGTCATTGACAGAATCCTTCAGTCGCTCCCACCAAGCTACAAGAGCTTTGTGATGAACTACAATATGCAGGGGATGGTAAAGACCATTCCTGAAGTATTTTCTATGCTGAGGTCAGCAGAGGTTGAAATCAAGAAAGAACATCAAGTGTTGATGGTCAATAAGACCACTAAGTTCAAGAAAGGCAAGGGTAAGAAGAACTTCAAGAAGGACGGCAAAGAGGTTGCCGCACCCGGTAAGCCAGTTGCCGGGAAGAAGTCAAAGAATGGACCCAAGCCTGAGACTGAGTGCTTTTATTACAAGGGGAAGGGTCACTGGAAGCGGAACTGCCCCAAATACTTAGCGGATAAGAAGGCCGTCAACACTAAAGGTATATTTGATATACATGTAATTGATGTGTACCTTACCAGTACTCGTAGTAACTCCTGGGTATTTGATACCGGTGCCGTTGCTCATATTTGTAACCCACAGCAGGAGCTACGGAATAAGCGGAGACTGGCGAAGGACGAGGTGACGATGCGCATCGGGAATGGTTCCAGAGTCGATGTGATCGCCATCGGCACGCTACCTCTACATTTACCTACGGGATTAGTTTTGAACCTTAATAATTGTTATTTGGTGCCAAGTTTGAGCATGAACATTGTATCTGGATCTCGTTTAATACGAGATGGCTACTCATTTAAGTCTGAGAATAATGGTTGTTCGATTTATATGAGAGATATGTTTTATGGTCATGCTCCGATGGTCAATGGTTTATTCTTAATGAATCTCGAACGTAGTGTTACACATATTCATAGCGTGAATACCAAAAGATGTAAAGTTGATAACAATAGTCCCACATACTTGTGGCACTGCCGCCTTGGTCATATTGGTGTCAAGCGCATGAAGAAGCTCCATGCTGATGGACTTTTAGAGTCTCTTGATATGAATCATTTGACACATGCGAACCATGCCTCATGGGCAAGATGACCAAGACTCCGTTCTCCGGAACAATGGAGCGAGCAACCAACTTGTTGGAAATCATACATACCGATGTGTGCGGTCCAATGAGCGTTGAGGCTCGCGGAGGATATCGTTATGTTCTCACTCTCACTGATGACTTAAGTAGATATGGGTATGTCTACTTAATGAAACACAAGTCTGAGACCTTTGAAAAGTTCAAGGAATTTTAGAATGAGGTAGAGAATCAACGTGACCGAAAGATAAAATTCCTACGATCAGATCGTGGAGGAGAATACTTAAGTCACGAATTTGGTACACACTTAAGGAAATGTGGAATCGTTTCACAACTCACGCCGCCTGGAACACCTCAGCGTAACGGTGTGTCCGAACGTCGTAATCGCACTCTATTGGATATGGTGCGGTCTATGATGTCTCTTACCGATTTACCGCTATCATTTTGGGGATACGCTCTAGAGACAGCTACATTCACTTTAAATAGGGCACCGTCAAAATCCGTTGAGATGACACCGTATGAATTATGGTTTGGGAAGAAACCTAAGCTGTCGTTTCTGAAAGTTTGGGGATGCGATGCTTATGTCAAGAAACTTCAACCTGAAAAGCTCGAACCCAAGTCGGGAAAATGCGTCTTCATAGGATACCCTAAGGAAACTGTAGGGTATACCTTCTACTTAAGATCTGAGGGCAAGATCTTCGTTGCCAAGAACGGATGCTTTCTGGAAAAAGAGTTTCTCTCGAAAGAAGTAAGTGGGAGGAAAGTAGAACTCGATGAAGTACTACCTCTTAAGCGGGACAGTAGTGCAGCTCAGGAAGATGTTCCTATGATGCCTACACCAACTGAAGAGGAAAATAATGATGATGATCAAGGTACTTCGGATCAAGTTGCTACTGAACTTCGTAGGTCCACAAGGACATGTTCCGCACCAGAGTGGTACGGCAACCCTGTCCTGGAAATCATGTTGTTAGACAACGGTGAACCTTTGAACTATGAAGAAGCGATGGCGGGCCCAGATTCCAACAAATGGCTAGAAGCCATGAAATCCAAGATAGAATCCATGTATGAAAACAAAGTATGGACTTTGACTGACTTGCCCGATGATCGGCGAGCGATAGAAAACAAATGGATCTTTAAGAAGAAGACGGACGCGGATGGTAATGTCACCATCTATAAAGCTCGACTTGTCGCTAAGGGTTATCGACAAGTTCAAGGGATTGACTATGATGAGACTTTCTCTCCCGTAGCGAAGCTTAAGTCCGTCCGAATCATGTTAGCAATTGCCGCATACTATGATTATGAGATATGGCAGATGGACGTCAAAACGGCATTCTTAACGGGCATCTTAAGGAAGAGCTGTATATGATACAACCGGAAGGTTTTGTCGATCCTAAGAACGCTAACAAAGTATGCAAGCTCCAGCGATCCATTTATGGGCTGGTGCAAGCATCTCGGAGTTGGAATATTCGCTTTGATGAGATGATCAAAGAGTTTGGGTTTATGCAGACTTATGGAGAAGCCTGAGTTTACAAGAAAGTGAGTGGGAGCTCTGTAGCATTTCTCATATTATATGTAGATGACATACTCTTGATGGGAAATAATATAGAATTTCTGGACAGCATTAAGGCCTACTTGAATAAGTGTTTTTCAATGAAGGACCTTGGAGAAGCTGCTTATATATTAGGCATCAAGATCTATAGAGATAGATCGAGACGCCTCATAGGTCTTTCACAAAGCACATACCTTGATAAGATTTTGAAAAGGTTCAAAATGGATCAGTCCAAGAAAGGGTTCTTGCCTATGTTACAAGGTGTGAGATTGAGCTCGGCTCAGTCACCGACCACGACAAAAGATAAAGAAGAGATGAGTCTCATCCCCTATGCTTCGGCCATAGGATCTATTATGTATGCCATGCTGTGTACCAGACCTGATGTAAACCTTGCTGTGAGTTTGGTAGCAAGATACCAGAGTAATCCCGGCAAGGAACACTGGACAGCGGTCAAGAATATCCTGAAGTACCTGAAAAGGACAAAGGACATGTTTCTCATTTATGGAGGAGATGAAGAGCTCGTCGTAAAGGGTTACGTCGACGCTAGCTTCGACTCAGATCCGGATGACTCTAAGTCACAAACCGGATACGTGTATATGTTGAATGGTGGAGCAGTAAGCTGGTGCAGCTGCAAGCAGAGCGTTGTGGCGGGATCTACATGTGAAGCGGAGTACATGGCAGCCTCGGAGGCAGCGCATGAAGCTATTTGGGTGAAGGAGTTCATCACCGACCTAGGAGTCATACCCAATGCGTCGGGGCCGATCAAACTTTTCTGTGACAATACTGGAGCTATTGCCCTTGCAAAGGAGCCCAGATTTCACAAGAAGACCAGGCATATCAAGCATCATTTCAACTCCATCCGTGAAAATGTTCAAGATGGAGACATAGAAATTTGCAAAGTACATACGGATCTGAATGTCGCAGATCCGTTGACTAAACCTCTCTCGCGAGCGAAACATGATCAACACCAGAACTCTATGGGTGTTCGATTCATCACAATGTAACTAGATTATTGACTCTAGTGCAAGTGGGAGACTGTTGGAAATATGCCCTAGAGGCAATAATAAAATTATTATTATTATATTTCTTTGTTCATGATAATAGTCTTTTATTCATGCTATAACTGTATTATCCGGAAATCGTAATACACGTGTGAATACATAGACCACAATATGTCCCTAGTGAGCCTCTAGTTGACTAGCTCGTTGTGATCAACAAATAGTCATGGTTTCCTGGCTATGGACATTGGATGTCGTTGATAACGGGATCACATCATTAGGAGAATGATGTGATGGACAAGACCCAATCCTAAGCATAGCACAAAGGTCGGTTAGTTCGTTTGCTAGAGCTTTTCCAATGTCAAGTATCTCTTCCTTCGACCATGAGATCGTGTAACTCCCGGATACCGTAGGAGTGCTTTGGGTGTACCAAACGTCACAACGTAACTGGGTGATTATAAAGGTGCACTATAGGTATCTCCGAAAGTGTCTGTTGGGTTGACACGGATCGAGACTGGGATTTTTCACCCCGTATGACGGAGAGGTATCTCTGGGCCCACTCGGTAATGCATCATCATAATGAGCTCAAGGTGACCAAGTGTCTGGTCATGGGATCATGCATTACGGTACGAGTAAAGTGACTTGCCAGTAACGAGACTGAACAAGGTATTGGGATACCGACGATCGGGTCTCGGGCAAGTAACGTACCGATTGACAAAGGGAATTGTATACGGGGTTTGATCGAATCCTTGACATCGTGCTTCATCCGATGACATCATCGAGGAGCATGTGGGAGCCAACATGGGTATCCAGATCCCGCTGTTGGTTATTGACCGGAGAGTCTCGGTCATGTCTGCATGTCTCCCGAACCCGTAGGGTCTACACACTTAAGGTTCGGTGACGCTAGGGTTATCAGGAAGACAAGTATGTGATTACCGAATGTTGTTCGGAGTCCCGGATGAGATCCCGAACGTCATGAGGAGTCCCGAAATGGTCTGGAGGTAAAGTTTTATATATGGGAAGTTGTTAAACGGGCACCGGTATTGTACCGGGACCACCGGAAAGGTTCCGGGGGTCCACCGGGAGGGACCACCCCTCCCGGGGGGCCACTTGGGCTGCGTAGGGATAGCAGCCAGCCCCTAGTGGGCTTGGCGTGCCCCCCTTGGGCCCATGCGCCTAGGGTTGGGGGGGAAACCCTAAAGGGGGCGCACCCCCCTTGCTTGGGGGGCAAGCCCCCCACCCTTTGGCCGCCGCCTCCCTCTAGGGTTTCCCCTAGAGGGCCGGCCCCCTTGCCCCTCTCCTCCTATATATAGAGGGGTGAGGGGAGGGCTGCTACACCACAACTCAAGGCGCAGCCCCTCCCCTCCCCAACACCTCTCCTCCTCCGTACGTGCTCGGCGAAGCTCTGTCAGAATACTGCTGCACCAACTGCACCATGCCGTCGTGCTGCCCTTGGAGCTGCCTTCCTCAACCTCTCCTTCCTCCTTGCTGGATCAAGACGGAGGAGACGTCCATCGTCCCGTACGTGTGTTGAACGCGGAGGTGCTGTCCGTTCAGCACTTGGTCATCGGTGATCCGAATCACGACGAGTACGACTCCATCATCACCATCCCCTTGAATGCTTCCGCACTCGATCTACAAGTGGTATGTAGATGCAAACTCTTCCCCTTGACTCATTGCTTGGATGAACTCATAGATGGATCTTGGTGAAACCGTAGGAAATTTTTTAATTTTCTGCAACGTTCCCCAACAGTCTGACTGCAGGTAGCTCCTCATAGCGCGAGGCGGCGAATCCTCGGGCCGACTAGTCTGGCCCGGTGCCAAGCGGCATTAACAACGAGTAATATACTCGAAGGCATAATTCTTATCATACAAATAAAAAAAGAAGGCAGTCCCCGAGCTCGTCTCGGGGGGCCCAAAGTCTTGGTACTTTAATACAAAGGGTAGCGTGATACATACTGCTTTAACTGTAAAATCTTCGGAGAAGATTTGCATTCCACGGGCGTTCTGTCTCTTTGCCAGAGTCGTCCCTTTTGCGCGCTCGAGGCTTCTGAGCATCGATTAGGTAGTAGGAGTCGTTTCCTAGCACCTTGCTGACAATGAAGGGGCCCTCCCAAGGTGCCGACAGCTTGTGCTGGCCGGCTGTTCGCTGGATCAGTAGGAGCACAAGGTCGCCCTCTTGGAAAGATCTTGGCCTGACCTCCTGTTGTAGTATCGGCGCAGACTCTGCTGGTAGATGCTGGACCGGCTGAGTGCCAACAACCGGCCCTCTTCCAGCAGATCGACGCTGTCTTGACGCGCTTCTTCTGCTTCTTCCTCGGTGTACATAGTGACTCGCAGGGAGTCGAACTCTATATCCGTCGAGATGACGGCCTCGGCACCGTAGACGAGGAAGAAAGGTGTGAAGCCGGTTGACTTGTTTGGGGTCGTGCGCAGACTCCAGAGGACGGCCGGCAGCTCCTCAAGCCAGCAGCCGGCCGATCGCTCCAGTGGCAAGACCAGTCGAGGCTTGATGCCGGATAAGATGATGCCGTTTGCTCACTCCACCTGGCCGTTTGACTGCGGATAGGCAACGAACGCTAAGTCCAGTCGGATGCCCTACGTCACGCAGAAACGGGCCAAGGCACCTTTGGCAAAATTTGTGCCATGGTCGGTGATGATGTTGTGCGGGATGCCGTACCGAGTCGTGATGTCGGCGATGAAAGTCACTGCAGTCGGACCATTCAACTTCTTGATGGGTTTCACTTCTATCCACTTGGTGAACTTGTCCACTGCGACAAGTAGATGAGTCAAGCCACCTCGTGCCATCTTGAATGGTCCCACCATGTCCAGGCCCCAGACTGCAAAGGGCCAGGCTATGGGGATAGTCTTGAGTGCGAAACCTGGCTGAAGTGGCTTGGAACGGAACATCTGGCACCCCTTGCGTTTTTGGACTAATTCCTTGGCCTCATCTAGGGCGGTCGGCCAGAAAAAACCATGCTGGAAGGCTTTGGCGACGAGTGCTCTTGAGGCCGCATGATGACCGCACTCGCCTTCATGGACGTCTCTGAGAATTGCTTGGCCTTGTTCTGCCTCGATGCAGCATTGGTAGACGCCAGTGAGGCTGCGCCTGACCAGCTCTCTGTTGACTATGGTATAAGCTGCTGCTCGGCATTGCACTTGCCGAGCCAAGATTTCATCAGTTGGCAGCTCTCTATTTACTAGGAACTTGAGGATGGGCTGGGCCCATGAGGGTGCTGCTATTTCTTCAACTGCCACTAGTGCGACTTGGACAAGGGCGGCTGGGCTGGGAGGCGGCGTGTTGGAGTCCGCAGCCACTTGCTGACTTGACGAAGTCCCTGGGTCGACTGGAGCAGTCCCCGGGCCTAGTTCTGGAGTCTTTGGTCTTGTCACCGCAGTCCCCGGGCCGGGTTCTGAAGTCGCCGGGCCGGCTTTGACTGCGGCTTTCTTGGAGTCGGATCCGACTTCTTCGGGTGGAGCTGGCACAAAGATTGAGTCTGATTCTGGTGACGGCTTGATAGACGGCTTGAGGAGGTGCCGAAGGGCGATGCCAGATGGTATTGCTTGGCGGGTGGAGCCAATTCGTGCCAAGGCGTCTGCTTGGTCATTATCGTTCCTTGGCACGTGGAGGAACTCACACCCCTCGAAGTATCCGCTGAGTTGCTGCACAAGGAAGCGGTAGCTCGCCATGTTTGCGTCCTTGGCGTCCCAATTGCCAGATGATTGCTGGACCACCAAGTCAGAGTCGCCATAACACAGGATCCGGCGAATGCCGAGTTCTTTGGCAAGCCGGAGCCCATGGATGAGCGCCTCGTACTCGGCCACGTTGTTGGAGGCGGCGAAATGGATCTGCAGCGCATATCTGAGCTTATCGCCTTTGGGGGAAGTGAGGACGACGCTGGCTCCCAGGCCAGTGCGCATCTTGGAGCCATCGAAATGCATCCGCCAATGGGTGGAGTCGGGCACTGGTGGCAGATACTGGGTTTCGGCCCAGTCGACGAGGAAATCAACCAGTGCTTGCGACTTGATTGCGGTGCGGGGCTGGTAGTAGATGGTGTAGGGAGCCAGGTCGATGGCCCATTTGGCCACTCGGCCAGAAGCATCTCGGCTTCCGATGATCTCAGCTAGTGGGGCTGTGCAGACCACAGTGATTGGATGCTCCTGGAAGTAAGGCTCCAATTTCTTGGCGGCGAAGTGCACGCCGTAGCACATCTTCTGGTAGTGGGGGTAGTTCTGCTTGGAGGCCGACAGTACTTTGCTCAGGTAATATACCGGTCTCTGGACAGGTAGCGCCTTGCCTTCCTCCTTGCGCTCGACTACAATGACTGTGCTGATTACCTGGCTGGTGGCGACAATGTATACGAGCATGGGCTCTTTGGGAGTCGGAGCCGCTAGCACAGGGGGAGTAGTCAACATCTTCTTCAGTTGGAGAAAGGCCTCGTCCACCTTGGGAGTCCATTCAAAAAAGGTTGTCTTCTTCATGAGCTGATACAAGGGGAGAGCCTTCTCACCTAGCCGACTGATGAATCAGCTGATGGACGCCAAACAGCCGGTGAACTTCTGCACATCTAACAGTCGTCTGGGTGCTTCCATCCTCTTGATGGCCTTGATCTTCACAGGATTGCACTCTATGCCGTGTTCAGAGACCAGGAAACCAAGGAGTTGGCCGGCTGGTACTCCGAAGACGCACTTCTCGGGGTTAAGCTTGATCTGGAATCGGCGCAGGTTCTCAAAGGTTTCCTTGAGGTCTTCCAACAAAGTTCCACGTTTTTCCGTCTTCACCACCACGTCATCCACGTAGACGTGGGAATTTCTGCCGAGTTGCTTGAGGAGGCACTTCTGCACGCAACGCTGAAAGGTGGCGCCAGCATTTCTCAGGCCGAACGTCATGGTCAGGTAGCAGAAGGCACCAAACGGCGTGATGAAGGCGGTCTTCAGTCGGTCAGTCGGGTTCATCTTGATCTGGTGATATCCAGAATATGCATCCAAAAAACTCAACAACTCACATCCGGCTGTGGAGTCTATCACCTGATCAATTCTTGGCAGAGCAAATGGGTCCTTGGGACAGGCTTTATTGAGGCTTGTGTAGTCGACAAACATCCGCCACTGCTTGTTCTTCTTTAGCACCAGTACTGGGTTTGCTAGCCACTCTGGGAAAAACACTTCCATAATGAAGCCGGCTGCCAGGAGCCGGGCTATTTCTTCTCCAACAACTCTTCTCTTCTCTTCTGACAGGCGGCACAAAGGCGGCCTAACGGGCTTCACATCAGACCGGACATGTAACTTGTGCTTGGCGAATTCCGTCGGTACACCAGGCATGTCTTTAGGGGACCATGCGAAGATGTCTCAATTCTCACGGAGGAAATCGACGAGCTAGCCTTCCTATTTGCTGTCAAGGTTTGTGCCCATGACAGTGTACCTCTCTAGGTGCTCCGGATCCAAGGGTATCTTCTTTGTTTCTCTGGCTGGCTTGAATGATCCTTCTGCTTCCGACTCCTTGGGGTCGGGCGACATCTCGGGCTGCTTGCCGGCCATCGCTACAACCCGATCGAGAAGCCGCTTCTCAGCCGCGATCACCAAGGACTCGGCCAGCCGACTGCTTTCGGCCGTGCAAGCAGACGACTTTCTGTAGTCGCCGGCCACGGTCAGAATTCCCTTGGAACTCGGCATCTTCATCTTGAGGTAGGCGTAGTGGGGGACTACCATGAACTTGGCCAAAGCAGGTCGGCCAAGCAACGCATGGTACGGGCTTTCAAGGTCCACCACTTCAAACCAAATTGGCTCTCGGCGGAAATGATCTTTGTCCCCAAAGAGGACGTCTATCAGAATCTTGCCAATTGGTGAGCAGGAAAGGCTAGGAACAATGCCGTGGAACACAGTCCGGCTGCTCTGAAGCTGTCTTCGCTTGATTCCTAATTTCTCCATCGTATCCTTGTACAGGATGTTGATACTGCTGCCTCCGTCTATCAGCACTCGCGAGAAGCGAGCAGCCCGCCTGTCTGTGGCGAGCGTGGCGCCTAAGACCAAGGCGTAGGAGCCTGGACTCGGCATCACCTCTGGGTGATCGGCTCTGCTCCAACTGATGGGCCTTTCGGACTAGTGCATGAATTCTGGAGTGCTTGACGCGACTGCATTCACTTCTTGCTGCTGTTGGCGCCTGCTGCGTCGATCGTCTGCCACACTGGTGAACACCACATAGGCTCCGTGCTCATCTGGGAACTCGTCTTGTACTGCACCGACTGGCCTGACAGCCGACTGCTGGGGCGGCTGTGGTGGAGGCGGCCCAGCAGGCGGGGGAGGGAGTAGGCCGTCTCCCTTGGCGATTCTGGTCAGCCAGTGGCATTTCCGGGTGGTGTGGTTTGACGGCTTCGCGCCGCTGTGGAACTTGCAGGGGCCATCCAGGGTCTGCTCGTAGGAGAAGGCCGGCAACCAGTTGGACTTGCCGCCCTTCTGCCGCTTTGCCGGAGGCGGTCCATCCGGCTGTTGGTCTTCGACTATCGCCACTTGCCGGTTGTTGGAAGCCGGCTGCGGGGCCTTGCGCTTGTGGTCGTTCTACTGTTGCCGCCGGCTGGTGTCCCCAGCCGGAGTTCTTGGAGCCTGACGGGCAACTTTGCCAGTTGCGCTGACTTGAATCTCCGCCTTCATGGAGGAGTCGGCCGTGGCATACTTGTGTGCTGTGATCAACAGTTCATCGAGGGTCTCCGGCTCGTCGCAGAGAAGCTTGTGCTTGAGGAGGGTGCCTTCTCTGCACCCGGCAGTAAAGTACTCGATAGCCTGCACCTTGTGCACGCCCTCGCAGGAGTTCCGGAGCTCGCCCCAGCGCGTGAGGTAGTCGCGAGTGGACTCGTCGGGGCCTTGCACGGACAAGGAGAGTTGGAGAGTTGGGAGGTCGCTTGTACGTGCTCGTGAAGTTGCGGACGAAGGCCTCGGTGAAGTCGACCTAGCTGTTGATGCTGCGAGGCTTTAGACTGTTCAACCATGTCCGGGCCGTGCCCTGGAGCATGAGCGGGACATATCTTACGGCAACACGCTTGTTGCCATTTGCTATATTGATGGTTGTGGAGTAGTCAATCAGCCAGTCCTCCGGCTTCACGGTGCCGGTGTATTTGGGCGTGTCTCGGGGGAGCGTGAACCCTTTGGGGAAGGGCTCACCTCGGATGCGGGGTCCGAAACAGGGGGGACCCAGCTCGTCCTCTTCTTCCAGCGCCAAGGATCGGTGGAGTCGGTCGATCGGGTGGCGGGCATCGTTCTCTCCGACTCCCTCTCGGCAGCCGAGGTGGTCGCTGAGAGTCAGATGCTCTACAGGCGGCGGGGAGACTCGCCTTCCTCTGCAAGGAGGGGGAGGCAGATAGTCGTCCCGCCGTTCCACCGCTTTGGGGCGGCCGTCTTGGTCGCGCTCGATGGTGATGCGAGTCCGACTGTGGCTGACAGCCGGCTCCTTGTGCCTCTTTCTGCGGGCCCCGCCAGTCGGCATCCGAGATGTCACGCCTTGGTCTCGGCGGGGTGGCGGGTCGTCGTTTTGTCGCCGCGGCGCCTCCGTGCGACAACCGGCTTCGTTCTGCGCGACAGCCGTGTCGAGGAGCTGCTGAATTCGCTCCGTCATCATGCGGCGCTCTTCGCCCTCGAAGTTGTTGAGCTCGTCTGCCGCCACCTGGGCGGCGTGGATGTTCTCCGCGGGCGTGGCATACACAGGGCGATCGGCCCCGAACAAGTTGGCGATTGCCGCGCTGCGTTCCGGACCGCGCCTAGGCGGCTAGGCCCAGTCGGAGCTGGCGAGCCGCCCATGGCGTGATCCATCTCGCGCTGGTAGGCTTCTGACAAGCGCCTCATGCTTGCCAACTTCCTTGCACCCTTGATGAGCTGAAGGCGGCGTGCCTCCAGCATCTCGGCGTCAGCGTCTCCCGGAATCGGCGCGGTTAGGTCTCGTAGGGCCGCGTCGAGTGGGTCATGAGCTCCCTCGCCGGAACGCTCGCCGTGATCGAGGACAAGAACCTCCGTGACGGTGCTTCCGCCGCTCCCCGCGCAAGGGAGCGGCTCGTCGTAGACCACCAGTTGGTGGGAAACGCATCGAGCGACACGGTGTCGGAGTCGACCAACATCGGGTCGGTGGATCCTGTGGACTCCAGGTCCACGGCAGGCTCGCCGGCTACGTGGAGTTGGTCGAGGAGATCCGCGAGGAGGCTCTCGGGGCCGCTCGTGCCTGCATCGGACGTAGGCTCGTTGGAGAGGCGAACCTCACCGATAAGCTCGGCGAGGCAGCTGGCCGCGCAGGCGATCTCAGTGCCGTACAGTGCATCGGCACAGGCTCCATCTGGCGTGCCGGGCTGGCTGCGCTCGCCAGGGAGAAAAAGGGTTCCCGTCCAGAGCAGGTCTCCGGACGACGATGCACCTCGCCTCACGGTGGGCGCCAAATGTCGGGGGTTGGGTACAACATATGCCAAAGGATGGCTTATCATGGTGGGAGCGAGTAGAACATCGCCGGTGCCCGGAAGCGGGATGAGGCGAAGACATGCACGCCCGCGGAACTTACCTAGCTTCAGGGCTCTCTGAGGAGATAACACCCCTGCTGCTGCTCTGCGGGGTCTCCGCATGGTCACTATGGCAAAGTGGGTACAATGGTGCTCCTGGAGCTGTTTCTAGAGGTAGGAGAGGGCAAGGCTAGCTCTCTCGTTCCTACATTCTAAGGTCTAATGCTATCTGGGTCCAAACCCTTTGCATGGGCTTCCCGGGGGGTTTATATAGGCCTACCCCCCAGGGGTACAATGGTAATCTGGCTAGGCGCGGGTCCCAGCCGTCTGTCTCTCAGGCCATCGTCCTCTCTGCCGACTACTGGGGCCCGCCGACTGGCGGGCCCCGCGGACAGGCCTGATACTGTAGCGGTACTCCTGATGACGCTGGCTTGGTCATGTGGTCATGGCAACAGCGCCGCCGTCTGGAGTGCGTTCACTGTCACCATTCCCCATCTTGTCTGGTTAATGGCGTGCGGGGCCGGTGGGAGGGGTCGGCCGACTCCAGGGGGCCGACTCCCACGGATCCGTTTCCAGGGCACTCGTGCCGTCTTCTGTCTACCCACTGACAGGCGGCCCCGCCGTCCTTGGGTCGTACAGGCAGATGTCATGGGCACAGTGCACCGCCCATTGTGGCTGAGGTCAGGGCAGGCATGGCAACAGTGCCGCGCCTCGCCAGAGATCTTCAGCGATACGGCTTACTGTAGCCATGCCGGCCCCTTGTAAGCAGGGGGGGGGGGGCGGCCACGCCGTGGCCGTACCCCGCCTCGCCCTTCGAGACGAGGGTGGAGTCGCGTCTATAGCCGGCCTCTCTGGAAGTCGCCAGCCATGAGTCGGCTTATCTTGGAGTCGCCGTCTGGGACTCGGCATATCTTGGAGTCGTCCCTGGGACTCGGCATTTCTTGGAGTCATCCCTAGGGCTCGGCATGAGCGGCGCTACTTATCCCAATGTCTTGAAAGGTTCTGGGGCTCGGGTTAGCCTACCCGTGGCCCATTACTCCGACAAGGTTTCAATCCAAGCGGAGTTACGGATCTCTGGATATATAAGAAACAGTGAAAGGGCAGAATCGGGGAGCGCAGAAATAGAGAGAGACGGAGAGACAGATCCAATCTCGGAGGGGCTCTTGCCCATCCCACACCATGGATACCATGGACCAGAGGGTAAACCCTTCTCCCATCTAGGGAGAAGGTTAAGGAAGAAGAAGAAGAAGGGGGGCTCTCTCCCCCTCGCTTCCAGTGGCGCCGGAATGCCGCCGGGGGCCATCATCATCACTGTGATCTACACCAACACCACCGTCATCTTCACCAACATCTCCATCACCTTCCCCCATCTATATTCAGTAGTCCACTTTCCCACAACACGCTGTACCCTCTACTTGAACATGGTGCTTTATGCTTCATATTATTATCCAATGATGTGTTGCCATCCTATGATGTCTGAGTAGATTTTCGTTGTCCTATCGGTAATTGGTGAATTGCTATGATTGGTTTAATTTTCTTGTGGTTATGTTGCTATCCTATTGTGCCCTCCATGTCGCACAAGCGTGAGGGATTCCCGCTGTAGGGTGTTGCAATACGTTCATGATTCGCTTATAGTGGGTTGCTTGAGTGACAGAAGCATAAACCCGAGTAAGGGGGTTGTGGCATATGGGATAAAGGGGACTTGATGCTTTAATGCTATGGGTGGGTTTTACCTTAATGATCTTTAGTAGTTGCGCATGCTTGCTGGAGTTCCAATCATAAGTGTATATGATCCAAGAAGAGAAAGTGTGTTAGCTTATGCCTCTCCCACATAAAACTTGCTATCGGTCTAGTAAGGTAGTCAATTGCTTAGGGACAATTTCAAAACTCCTACCACCACTTTTCCACACTCGCTATATTTACTTTATCGCTTCTTTATCTAAACAACCCCTACTTTTTATTTACGTGCCTTTTATTATCTTGCAATTCTATCCAACAGCACCTACAAAGTCCTTCTAGTTTCATACTTGTTTTAGGTAAAGTGAACGTTAAACGTGCGTAGAGTTGTATCGGCGGTCGATAGAACTTGAGGGAATATTTGTTCTACCTTTAGCTCCTCGTTGGGTTCGACACTCTTACTTATCGAAAGAGGCTACAAGTGATCCCCTATACTTGTGGGTTATCAAGACCTTTTTTTGGCGCCGTTGCCGGGGAGTCATAGCGTGGGGTGAATATTCTCGTGTGTGCTTGTTTGCTTTATCACTAAGTAATTTTTATTTGTTGTTCTAAGTTGTTCTCTATCTTTAGTTATGGATATGGAAAACGAAATACCAGAAAAATTAGGTGTACTTGCTACTCATGGAGATGGGGAACCTCCTAAAACCCTTGATACTCATTATGTGAAAAATATTATGTACTACTTTGATAATCCTGAGAAAACCCCATTCAATTATGTTATGGGAGACACATTGGATCAACGTGAGTACTTTAGGGATTATCGCTTGACACAAAAAGGGAAACTATTATGGGATCAAATTTATATGTTGTATTGGTATGCTAGGAAACTATGCTTGAGATATGATTATACTTGTTGCTCTAGGATGAAGGCTCCACACCTTCCCTTTTCATGCAAATTTAATGATAATGAAACCTTAGCTTCTTATGCTAATGGTATATATGATTACTACGATGTGGAACAAATAGAAGAATTCGTTGCTTTTATGGGTGCTTATGAGATTGAATCTTTATTTAAAGAGTGTGAAAATCTTGATGATGCTGTTTACAGACCTGGAAATTTTGCTATACTTAAATATTGTTATGAGAATTATGAATACAATTCCGATATATATGCATTTATTGAGAAAGTCTCCGTTGTCCAAGAAGAGACTAATATTTTGCAGGAGTCTATGGAAGAAGAAATTGATGAAATTGTGAGCTCATTGGATGAAAAAGATGATGAGGAGAGCGAAGAACAAAAGGAGGAAGAGCGGATTAGCTACCTGTGCCCACCTTCTAATGAGAGTAACTCTTCAACTCATACATTGTTTAAGTTCCCTTCGTGCTTACCGAAGGATGATTTCTATGATGATTGTTATGATCCCGTTGATTCTTTTGAAATATCCCTTTTTGATGACGCTTGCTGTGCTTGTGGCCAAGATGCTAATATGAATTATGCTTATGGAGATGAACTTGCTATAGTTCCTTATGTTAAACATGAAATTGTCTCTATTGCACCCACGCATGATAGTCCTATTATCTTTTTGAATTCTCCCGACTACACTATATCGAAGAAGTTTGCCCTTATTAAGGATCATATTGATGGGTTGCAGTTTACTACTACACATGATGATTTTCATAGATATAATATGCATGTGCTTGCTACTCCTACTTGCAATTATTATGAGATAGGAACTATATCTCCACCTCGCTATGTTTCCAATATGATAAAATTGCAAGAAACTGCTTATACTATGCATTGGCCTTTACTTGGTGTGCATGAATTGTTCTTTTATGACATGCCAATGCATAGGAAGAGAGTTAGACTTTGTTGTTGCATGATATATGTTACTTTGTGCTCACTACTAAATTACAAATCATTGTTGATTAAAATTGGCTTTGATATACCTTGGGATCCGGGTGGATCCATTACTTGAGCACTATATGCCTAGCTTAATGGCTTTAAAGAAAGCGCTGCCAGGGAGACAACCCGGAAGTTTTAGAGAGTCATTTATTTCTGTTGAGTGCTTTTATATAGTTTAAAAACAAAAAAATAAATAGGGGAACCCAAAACTTTTCAAAAAGGAAAGTGAAAGTGAGAAAGACAAGCATTGTTGAAGTGGGGGAGCTCCTTGAACTTTGTTCATGCTGACGGAAACTTTGTGAATCTTAATTACAGAAACTTTTCATAAAAAAATAATTATCCCCTTGTACAATTCCATTGTATTATAAAAATAATGTGCCAAGGTTTGCCTTTAGGATGTTTACAATGCTTGTTGGTTTGTGTGGTGCAGGACAGAAACTTTGGCTGTAGTGCGCGATTTTACATTTTTTACTGGAACGTCAAATGGTTCTTAAACATTTTGCACTGTATTTATATACAATTTTTTTATTTTTCCTAATTTTGGCAGAATTTTGGGGTACCAGAAGTATGGTGAAAGTTCAGATTGCTACAGACTGTTCTGTTTTTGATGCATAGTTTGCTTGTTTTGACGAAACTATCAATTTCTGTCCGTGGATTAAGCCATGGAAAAGTTATATTACAGTAGACACAATGCAAAAAAAATATGAATTAGTTTTAAACAATACTTAAAGTAGTGATTTGCTTTATTATACTAACTGATCTTACCGAGTTTCTGTTGAAGTTTTGTGTAGATGAAGTGTTCGAAGATCGAGGAGGCCTCGATATGAGGAAAATGAGGAGAGGCAAGAGCTCAATCTTGGGGATTCCTAAGGCACCCCAAGTAAATATTCAAGGAGACTCAAGCGTCTAAGCTTGGGTATGCCCCGGAAGGCATCCCCTCTTTCTTCACCGGTGCCTGGAAGCGGGATAAGGCGTAGACACGTATGCCGATGAACTTTACCCAGGTTGGGGGCTCTCCGTGGAGATAATACCCCTACTCCTGCTCTGCGGGGTCTCGACATGATCACTAAGGCACTAGTGCTACAAGTTGCTCCTTGAGCTGTGTCTAGAGGTAGGAGAAGGCAAGGCTAGCTCTTCCCTGCCCTAGGTAACTGGCTAGTTCTATCAGAGTTGGAGCTCTTTGCATGGGCGCCGCAGGGGGTTTATATAGGCCTACCCCCCACGGGTACAATGGTAATCTAGCCGGGTGCTGGGCTCGGCTGTCAGTGTCTCCGGCCTCCGGCTTCTCCACCGACCATTGGGGCCCGCCGCCTGGTGGGCCCCGCCAACTGGTTGGTGGCTGTTTACTGTAGCCATGCTGTTGATGATGAGGGCTTGGTCATCCCAGTGTGGCTACAGTCCCACCACCTGGTGGGAGTTCACTGTAGCCACACCTGGTCTCATCATCTTAATGGCATGCTTGCCTCGGGGCGAGGGACGGCCGCCTGCTGGAGGCCGGCCCCTCCCGCGTCTGTCCGGTTGGGCCTCCGCCGTCTTCTTTGGAGTCACTGCCCGATAGGGCTCACCGCCGGCAGGCCGTACCGACAGGCCGTCATGGGGAAGAGGACTCTGCCTGCTCGGAGCGACATCAGGGGAGGCATGGCACAGTGCCCCGTCGTGCGGAGATCTCCTCCTGTACGAAGCACTGTAGCCACTCCTGTCCTGGGATTCGGGGGCGACGTGCTTCACTGTAGCCACGCCTTAGCTTGTACTCTTGATGGGGGCTCAGACCCTGAGGGCGCCGGATGGCCGCCCTCTCTGGGAGCCGGCCTGCTGGAGCCGGCTGCTCCCAGCGCCGTCTTCTGGTGCTTTGGCCGTCCTCCGGTGGCCGGCCTCTGAGCTAGCCGGCCCCCGGAGGGCGGAGCTTTTAACTGGGGTCTTTATGGGACGAAGCCGGCTGAAGTTTTGATGTGCCAAGGGACTCGGGTGAGGCTACCCGTGGCCCATTACTCCGACAGTAGTCCACGAAGCTGGCGAGGCGTCGTGGTCACGGGGCCGTGAAGACTCAGCGGCTTCCCCCCTCATCAAGCTCCTAAGGGTGTTATGATCCGCTTTGCGGCGCACCGACACCTTGGTCTGACTTGCGGTGCGCCGGCCTCTAAGGCCGACTTCTACAAGGCGGGGTCATCGGCCAATTTAGAACTTCACGGTGAGAGAATAGGTGGCGTGCCTGCTAAGCTTCCCAGGCCGCCGCCAGCCGTGGGAACGCCACGCGGCGCACGCCAGCCCGGCCAGCCTGCCATCCCACGCTTCTGATGGGACATGACAGTGGGCCGGGCCCGCGACCACCGGGCCTTGGCACGCGGGCGGATCCGCTGTGCCGAGGCGGGTGGTTGTGATTCCCGCGGGCATTCATGGTGTGGTAAGTGTGGTGGCGAACGTGGGGTCGTGGGGTCGTGGGCACATTTAATCCCATGACCGACGCCCCGTCCCCTCAGCTTCACAGCCCAAGAGCTATAAGTAGGGGGGGAGGAGTTCGGCGGGGCACACACTCCTTCTTCCTCCTCTCGCTCTTGCTACCTCTTGTTGTGGTGCTGCTGCTGCCATCGCCCCCGCTGCGCACTTGCCCCTCCCGCAGCCCCGCCCAAAGCCATGGCGTGCGAGAAGGGTGACGACTGGGACGGCTCGACGGTCATTGAAGACCACATCACTTTTCTTTGCGACACGCGCCGGATGCCCAGCGCGACATTCGTCAAGGCGCGGGTGCCGCTGGAGACGGAGATCTCACCGGCACCGCAGGGGGACGAGCGGGTTGTCTTCCACTCGCACTTCCTCCGCGGCTTCGGCCTCCCGGCGAGCGGCTTCTTCCGCTTGTTCCTCGACTTCAACCACCTCCAACCTCATCATCTGACGCCCAACTCTGTGACCCTGCTCTCCGCCTTGGTCACGGCGTGCGAGGGCTACATCGGCATCCTCCCCACGATCGAGCTATGGGGAGCGTTCTTCTACGGGAAGCTTGGCACCTCTGCCAAGGACACGCCGGCCGAGCGCGGGGGCTACGTCGCCGTGCGCCGGCTGGCAAAGCGGAACGCCTTCCCCACCATCAAGCTGGCCCAGTCGATGAAGGTGTGGCAGCAGTCCTACTTCTACGTCGAGAATGTAGATCCTGCTGCCGACTTCCTCAACCTTCCTCCCTACGAGGCCGCCCCCCACCAGGCTCCGGCCTAACTGGGGGTACAAGCCGAAACCGGTGTTGGCGGACGCGGCGGCCACCATCGGCCGACTCCGGGTGCTCCAAGAGTCGGAGGGCCTCGTGGCCTCCAACCTCCTTGTCGCCTTTGTCGAGCGCCGGATCCTCCCGCTCCAGAGCCTCCCTCATCCGATCTTTTGGATGGGCGGGCATCACGACCCGTGCTGGCTTTGCACAAAAGGGATGCCGCTTGCCGAGGTCGCGCGGATGGTGAACGAGATCTCCGACCTCAAGATGTCGAAGGAAAACTGGCGGTACGGGAAGCGGCCGTACTCCCGCCACAATTCGCCCCCTGCCATAAGTCCCTTGATTTCTTCCTTTAGTTTTGTCTTTTGGTCTTGATTTCCTTGCGATTCGACTCCTTTCTCGAGCGCAGATTTACATGTCCGTGGCGGCAGCCGCCATCATGGGGCCGGGTGGTGACTACCACCCGGACAGGGCAGTGAGCGACGAGGATGACCCCGACTTGGGGGCGGCCGCCCTAGCGGACGATGCAATAGGCGGTGGCGGCGGCGGAGCAAGCGGCACCAAGGAAGGCGGCGGCATGGAGACCTGGCCCGACGACGACGATGACGAGGATGAGACGTGCCCCACTCAGAGCACGGCCAACACCGACGCCGGCCCCTCTGCTGGGCCGCCCGCCTGTGGCGGCAAGCGTAAACAGAAGCAAGGCGCTGCCCTGTTCGGCAGCGCGCCGAAGAAACCCAAGAACCCGGCCACAGCGACCAGGCACCAAGGGGCCGCAGCCAAGGCGACCAAGTATTAGAGGCAACCGAAGGTGCCCGTCATGGTATCGGTGTAAGTGTCTTTCTCTGGATTTCACTCCTTCTGTCGATCCGTCCTATGAGTAAATTCCTTGTTGTGTCTTCATATCTCAGGGCCCCTCTCACCCTCGAGAAGTCGGGCGCCACCTTGGTTATCAGGTCGGTGATGACCTCTTCCACTAGCCGGCGGATCGATCTGGCCGCCGACCTCCGGGAGGCGACAGAGCGAAAACGCGCGATGAAGAGGCCGAACGTATGGCGAAGGCGGAGGCGGACAAGGCCGCAGCCTCTGCGGCGAGGAGGTTGGCACAGGCGGAGGCCGAACCCGCGGAGAGGGAGCGGCTCACGAAGGCCGCGCATCGCCAGGAGCCGCTGTTGGTGACGCCACTGAACACCGCACCACCTCCGCCGAAGTTCGAAGCAACGATCGGGGGAGGCGGCGAGGAGCACCCGGTCATGGAGAGGGAGGGCGGCGACGTGGACATGCCTGACATCTTCGTGCCGCCGCCGCCGCCGCCACCACCGACTAGCAAAGTGCAGGTCGAGCAGCCGGCCGAGCCGCTAGTGCCACCGGCTGAGAACATGGTGGTGACGGACCTAACTCCTCAGGTCCTCACACCCGTGCACCGTCGTCTTGAGAAGGCGGCCTCGGCGCCGCGACCGCTGGAGACCGGAGCCGCGAGCTCGTCGGTCCCCGACACCGAGGCGTCTAGTGCCGCGCCGACCGGATGGGTGCGTGGAGGCGGGACAGGCGCCCTGAACCAGGCATCCCTCGATGTCCAGGCCAAGCTCGGGGCTGAAGCCGAAGCCCTCAAGCGCTGCAACGAGGCGTTCCTAGACTTGCGAGCTGCTATCCGCGTAAGCTTCTTGCTTCTTCTTTCCTTTGACATCTTTCAATTTTCGTGGGGGCGCGCCAGCGCACCCATCGGGTGTAGGCCCCAAGTTTCGGGCCGGCTGCTGAGCAGGCGGTCCAGAACTTCATCTTGTTGGAGCTAAGTGTTGATCTTGTCCGGCATCCCCTTTCCGCAGGACTACCACAACCTCCGCGCGGTCTCCTACAACTCCAGGGTTTAGGAGCTGGAGACGCAGACCGGCCATCTGTCCGAGAGCCGGAGTGAGCTTCTGTTCCTTTATTCTGCGGGGGCGCGCCAGCGCACCCGCGGGGTGTAGTCCCCGAGGTTCGGGCTGACTGCTAAGCAGTCGGGCCGAATCTCCCCGGTTAACTGCACCTGTTTTGTTACTTGACTGATGTTCTTCCTTCTCTTTCTTTCTTCAGGGGCCAATGTCGCCTTGCAGCAGCAGCTGGGCGAAGCCAACACCGCCCTGCATGGCAAGGAGGCGGAGTGCAGCAAGCTGACTGAAGAGCGGGACCGGCTGGTCACTCAGCTTGCTGAATAGGCGGAGGCCCTCAAGGCGGCCCAGCTGGAGGTGAAGATGAAGGAGGCCGACCTCCTCGCCGAGTTTGAGGTCGAGCGCTCCGCCTGGGCCGATAAGGAAGCCCAGATGACAGCCTGCTTCAGCAGCATTGAAGACTTGGTCGACGGTAAGCTTTATTCTCTTTGTTTCTTTTTTCGAACTATCGGCCCTCATCTAGGCCGATCCCTTGCTTATAACTTTGGTTTTTTCTTTCTTCTGCCCAAGCAGACTTCTTCCCGGGCCATTCTGTCGCCGCGATCCAGATGATCGAGGCTCAACACGAAGAGCGGAGGGCGGAAGGTGTGCAGATCGCTAGTGACTCCCCCCGGACTCTAAGCGAGCAGATCCTCAGCATCCAGGCCCGCCTTTGGCCTGCTCATCAAATGCTGTGCCGCCTTCAGCGTATTGGCGCCCAGGCGGTCTCCGCCCTCTAGCCAGGACTGCCGGCTCTGCGTACTCCAAGTCAGACTGCCGACTGGCTGGAGATGGCGGCCGGCCGCCTGGAAGCCTGGAAAGGCTCAACAGCCTGGGCAGGAGCGCGCCGGGCCTTGGAATTTGTCAAGGCGTGGTACCCTGGGCTGGATCTAGCCCAGTTGACCATGTTCCGGCTGGAGGTGCAGGAGGAGCTAGCGGTGGTGGAAGCCGAGATCATCAATAGGGCGGCGGCGATCGCCAACTTCACCGACACCAGCGTCTTCATCCCGGAGGTGGTCGAGGAAGGCGCCAAAGCGCCGCAGGAGTGGCTTGGGCTAAACCTGGAGGATAGCGAAGATTCGGCTGAAGTCATCGACTCTAGTGATGAAGGGGAAGAAGGGGAGGAGGAGGAGGAGGAG
>NC_041393.1:54737234-54789766 GCF_002162155.2 Triticum dicoccoides | reverse complement strand
CAGCCCCAACCTGACTAGGCCTCAAGCAACGAGCCGCGCACTGGGGCACCGACTGCTACTGGAGACGGCCAGGCGGGAATCGACCAGCCACCCCTTCCTCCGACGGATGCCACCAACTCCGTCCTCCAGCGCTCCGCCGTCCCGACTACCGCTGCCGATTCTTCTGCCCAGACAGAGCGGCCTGCCGCGTCAGGCGGCACAGCCGACTCCAGCGTTCAGCCGGAGCCTTCTGCTGCGCCAACCGGCACCGCCCAGCCAGAACCTTCTACTTCTCCTTAGGATTTTCTCTTTTCCCCTGTTGAGGGACTCCTGGACTAGGGGGTGTTCGGATAGCCGAACTATCATCATCGGCCGGACTACAAGACTATGAAGATACAAGATTGAAGACTTCGTCCCGTGTCCGGATGGGACTTTCCTTGGCGTGAAAGGCAAGCTTGGCGATACGGATATGTAGATCTCCTACCATTGTAACCGACTCTGTGTAACCCTAGAACTCTCCGGTGTCTATATAAACCGGATGGCTTTAGTCCGTAGGACGAACAACAATCATACCATAGGCTAGCTTCTAGGGTTTAGGCTCCTTGATCTCGTGGTAGATCTACTCTTGTAATACCCACATCATCAATATCAATCAAGCAGGACGTAGGGTTTTACCTCCATCAAGAGGGCCTGAACCTGGGTAAAACATCGTGTCCCTTGTCTCCTGTTACCATCCGCCTAGACGCATAGTTCGGGACCCTCTACCCGAGATCCGCCGGTTTTGACACCGACATTGGTGCTTTCATTGAGAGTTCCTCTGTGTCGTCACCGATAGGCTCGATGGCTTCTTTGATCATCAACAACGACGCAGTCTAGGGTGAGACCTTCCTCCCCGGACAGATCTTCGTATTGGGCGGCTTTGCACTGCGGGCCAATTCACTTGGCCATCTGGAGCAGATCGAAAGCTACGCCCCGGGCCGTCAGGTCAGATTTGGAAGTTTGAACTTCACGGCTGACATCCGCGGGGACTTGATCTTCGATGGATTCGAGCCACAGCCGAGCGCGCCGCACTGTCACGACGGGCATGACTTAGCTCTTTAGCCAGACAGTAACCTAGAGGCCGCACACGAGTCCGCTCCGATCTTCAATTCTGAGCCGGCTGCGCAGATCGAGGACGGGTGGCTAGACACCGCCTCAGGGGCTGCAACCTCTATGGCGATAGAGCCGAACACTGACCTTGTCCCTCCTGAAGCTCGTGACTCCGAGGTGCCGGACTCCTTGCCGGACTCCGAACCTCCCGCGTCCCCTCCAGTCGAATCCGATTGGGCGCCGGTCATGGAGTTCACCACTGCGGACATCTTTCAACACTCACCTTTCGGCGACATCTTGAGTTTGCTAAAGTATCTCTCGTTATCAGGAGAGCCCTGGCCGGACTGCGGTCAGGACGGTTGGGATGCGGACGACGAAGAAATTCAAAGCCCACCCACCACCCACTTAGTAGCCACTATCGATGATCTCACCGACATGCTAGACTTCGACTCCAAAGACATCGACGGTATGGACGACGATGCCGGAGACGACCAAGAACCAGCGCCTACTGGGCACTGGAAAGCCACCTCATCATATGACATATACATGGTGGATATCCCAAAGGATGGGAATGGCGAAGGAACAGTGGAGGATGACCCCTCCAAGAAACAGCCCAAGCGCCGGCGTCCGCAGCGCCGCTCTAAATCCTGCCACAGCAAGAATGGAGATTCCGGCACCGGAGATAATAACACCCCAGACAGTGCCGAAGACAACCCCCTCCAGCAAGATTCAGCGCAGGAGGACGGAGACGCCAGCCCTCATGAGAAAGCAGCAGACGAAGAAGTAGAGGATTACATGCCTCCCTCCGGAGACGAGGCAAGCCTCGACGACGACAAATTCGTCGTGCCTGAGGATCCCGTCGAACAAGAGCGTTTTAAATGTAGGCTTATGGCCACGGCAAACAGCCTCAAGAAAAAGCAGCAGCAGCTCAGAGCTGATCAAGATCTGCTAGCCGACAGATGGACTGAAGTCGTTGTGGCTGAAGAGCATGAGCTCGACCGCCCCTCCAAAAGCTACCCCAAACGCAAGCTGCTCCCCCAATTAGAGGAGGAAGCATATGAACCTGCATCACCAGCAGACAATACGGCTGACCGACCACCCCGTGGCCGCGATAGAGAGTCCTCTAGGCCCTCCACCAGAACCGTACCCCGGCATCGCTCGAAAAGCACAAGGCCACAGGGGAATGCTCCGGACTTGCGAGATATATTGGAGGATAAGGCAAGACAATCAAGATCGATCTATGGATCGCGTGGGCGCCCCATAATACGCGACGACAACCGTCGCGCCGAACACAGTAAGTCCGGCCGGGCCGAACAAAATATACAAAGCTCTTTTGAACTCCGTCGTGATATCGCCCAATACAGAGGCGCCGCACACCCACTATGCTTCACAGATGAAGTAATGGATCATCAAATCCCCGAAGGGTTTAAACCCGTGAACATTGAATCTTATGATGGCACAACAGATTCCGCGGTTTGGATCGAGGACTATCTCCTTCATATCCACATGGCCCGCGGTGATGATCTCCACGCCATCAAATATATCCCACTCAAGCTTAAAGGACCAGCCCGCATTGGCTTAACACCTTGCCAGCAGAGTCAATTGGGAGTTGGGAAGACCTGGAAGCCGCATTCCTCGATAACTTCCAAGGCACGTACGTGCGACCACCAGACGCTGACAACCTAAGCCATATAATTCAGCAGCCAGACGAATCGACCAGACAATTCTAGACCCGGTTCTTAACAAAGAAAAATCAAATCGTCGACTACCCGGATGCGAAGGCCGTCGCGGCTTTCAAACATAACATCCGCGACGAGTGGCTTGCCCGGCACCTGGGACAGGAAAAGCCGAAATCCATGGCAGCCCTCACATCACTCATGACCCGCTTCTGCGCGGGTGAGGACAGCTGGCTAGCACGCAGCAACAACCTTAGTAAAAATTCTGGCAGTCCAGATATCAAGGACCGCAATGGCAGGCCGCCTCGCAACAAAAACAAACGCCGCATTAATGGTGACAATAGTGAGGATATGGCAGTCAATGCCGGATTCAGAGGCTCTAAACCCGGTCAACGGAAAAAGCCATTCAAAAGAACTACTCCGAGTCCGTCCAATTTGGACCGAATACTCGACCGCTCATGCCAGATACACGGCACCCCCACAAAAGCCAGCTAACCACACCAACAGGGACTGTTGGGTATTCAAGCAGGCAGGCAAGTTAATTGCCGAAAACAACGACAAGGGGCTGCATAGCGATGACGAGGAAGAGACCCGACCGCCGAACAATAGAGGACAGAAGGGCTTCCCCCCACAAGTGCGGACGGTGAACATGATATACGCAACACACATACCCAAAAGGGAGCAGAAGCGTGCACTCAGGGATGTATACGCGATGGAGCCAGTTGCCCCGAAGTTCAATCCATGGTCCTCCTGCCCAATCACTTTTGACTGAAGGGACCACCCCACCAGCATCCTCCACGGTGGATTCGCCGCATTGGTTTTAGACCCAATCGTTGATGGATTTCACCTCACCAGAGTCCTGATGGACGGCAGCAGCAGCCTGAACCTGCTTTATCAGGATACAATGCGCAAAATGGGCATAGACCCCTCAAGGATTAAACCTACAAAGACGACCTTTAAAGGCGTCATACCAGGTGTAGTAGGCCAATTGTACAGGCTCAGTTACACTGGAAGTGGTATTCGGATCCCCGGATAACTTCCAAAGCAAAGAGTTAATCTTTGACATAGTTCCGTTCCGCAGCGGCTATCATGCTCTGCTCGGACGCACTGCGTTCACAAAGTTTAACGCGGTACCGCACTACGCATACCTTAAGCTCAAGATGCCAGGCCCTCGAGGAGTCATCACGGTCAACAGAAACACTGAACGCTCTCTCCAAATGGAGGAACATACAGCGGCTCTCGCGGCAGAAGTACAGTGCAGCCTCTTAAGGCAATTCTCGAGTCCGTCCGTTAAGCGACCGGATACGGCTAAACGTGCCCGGAGTAACCTACAACAAGACCACCTGGCACGTTCTGAGCAAGCATAGCAATGCGGCCCCAACCCCAGCCCCTACAAAATTTCAAGACGGGTCCTTCGCGTACATCATTACGCTCTGAAGATATCATGGGCATAGGGGGAGGGGCACGACCACGATAGGCCCAGAATGCAGCTTAACCACACCAGGGGCTCTCAAGTGTGTCGTTCTTTTTTCTTTTCTTTTTTTACCCACAGGACCCCGTTCATCAGAGGCCCTGTCCGGCAGTAGACCTGCCGAACTCACGATGCAACAGCCAGGGAAGGAGAAAGGCTACGACGAATATCCAGGTGGTCTCCATTATGAGCATTAAATCTGTTTTTATACACCATTCCGCAGCCTACCCCTGGAGGGGGACATGTTTAATAGTCCCATCCCTTGCTTATCGCACCATTTGTATCGTTCTGCATTCACAGCAGTATTTGTTGAATAAACAATGCACCTGTTTTCTTACAATTGCATTCCTTTCTTACACATATGTTCATTTATGACATGTTTGCATCCGTACACTTTGGTACGGCTAAATACACCTGGGGCTTATGTTTCCCGCATCATGGTGCGATAAGTCCGAACACTTTCACAAGTGCGGCACCCCGAACTAATAGCATTATATGCATCGGCTCCGAATCATGTCTTGGGTCAATAGTTGGGTTTGCCCGGCTCCCATGTTTTGGTACCTTATGTTCCGTTGTATCGGCTAAGGTAGCACTGGGAGAACCATTGCGATTGCGCCCCAGTTGAGCTGGGCGAGCGCCTCAGTGGAGAAAGCTAAAACTGATCGTCATGATGAGGCGAGAGCCGGTCGCTGTCCGAGAGGTTTTATTCGAGTCCCTAAAGACTTATGCCGCTTAGAGCGAGGAACCCGCTTTGTCCGGCCAAGGCGTGGATAGCGCCCCAAATTCGGCCTTCCGAACACTAGGGGCTTCGCCGAAATTTAAAATTATAGAATTCTATGGCTAAGTGAGAGTGTTCAAGCATTATAAGTCCGGTTGCCTTGTTCGTTGTGTTGAGCGCCTCCCTAGATGGACCCAAAAATGGGAACAAGAGTGCTCAAATTTATCCTGAACACCCCAGCACTCGTGGCATGGGGGCCGAAGTCGACGACTTGCCATCTCTCAGATTTGATAAACGGCCGCACAGAAGGTAATATTTTAAGTTAACAAGCGTTGCTTAGCGCATATGAACAAAGTTTTCAGCGCACAGGATAACAAAATATGAGTCTACTCAAATATTACATCTTTGGAGCACTCACCCGCAATAGTGCGTGCACCCTTCAGAACAGTCTTATAATACATCTCAGGAGTACGATACTCCTTGCCCAGTGGTGGCGCGTCCGTCACAAGCTTCTCAGCATCCATCTTGCCCCAGTGCACCTTTGCGCGGGCAAGGGCCCGACGGGCACCTTCAATACAGGCGGAGTGCTTGATGACTTCAACCCATGGACACGCATCCACCAGCCGCCGCACCAGGACGAAGTAGCTCCCAGGCACGGCATCCTTAGGCCACTGCCGAACTATGAGGCCCCTAATGGCCTGTTCGGCCACCTTGTGGAGCTCGACCAGCTGCTTCAGCTGGTCGCTAAGGGGCACCGGATGTACGGCCTCAGCATACTGAGACCAGAAGACCTTCTTCGTCGAGCTCCCCTCCTCGGCCCGGTAGAAAGCGGCAGCATCGGACACGCTGCGAGGAAGATCTGCGAACGCTTCTGGAGAGCTCCGAATTCGGGTAAGTGATAGGTAATTCACACTCACATGCTTACTTTGCATGAAAAATGCCTTACCCGCTACTATTTTCTTCAACGCCTCGATTTCTTGGAGGGCCTTGTAGGCTTCGGCCTTAGCGGCTTTGGCACTTTCAAGAGCCGATGCAAGATCGGACTCTCAAGTCTTCGAGTCACGCTCCAGGCTCTCATGTTTTTGCATGAGATCCTGGAGCTCTTGCTGTACCTCCGCCACCCGCGCCTCCTGCTTCTCTCGCTCGGTGCGCTCCGCGGCCGCATTACGTTCGGCCGCGGACACCGCCTCCATTAGGGTCGCCACCTCGGTCGTGGCACCTGCAATACCCATGTTATCCTTGTCAATTTTCTTGCAACCAAATCCTTTTCTGTAAGGTACAATCTTAATACGGTGTTATTCACCTTACTTGTCCTCGAGCTGCTTCTTGGCACGGCCGAGCTCATTCTCGGACCGCTCGAGGCTTTGCTTCAAAGCATTGACCTCCACAGTCAGTGTGGCAGAGGTCAGCAACACATCCCGCAACCCCATATTGACATATTTCATGACTCCTGTGTATATCTTTTTAGATCCTCAGTCCGGCTTTTCTTTCTGAATACCGAACCGAGCATCAGGGGCTACTATCTATGTGGTACTATTCTACATATATCAAAATTCTTACCTAAAAGCCCGTTAGAAGGCTGCTGCAGGCTTCGGTCAGCCCGCTCTTGGCGAGCTGAACCTTCTGAATCACCGCACTCATGAAGGTGCGGTGTTCCTCTTCGAGGGAGGCGCCGTTGAGCGCCTCCAGCAAGCTATCCGGTGCCTCCTGTTGGACGGAGGCCGCTGGCGTCGCGGTCTTGCCCTTCTTACGAAGGGGCCGCCCGTCGGACTCCAGAGCCACTTCAGGTTCCGGCGCGGAGTCCGGCGCAAAGTCCGGGAGGTTGCCCTGTGGCACCTCTGGGGCCTCCTCCTCCTGGCGGGTCCCTTCCCGGGATCCCACCTCGGCATCGTCCGCATCACGGGGGATGGAGGCGGTCGGAAGGGAATCCATATCCGACGCACCCAAGGACCCGCTCGACGAAGCGGGAAAATCATCCTTGGGCGGACTGCAGGGTTGTATGCGGCATTAGAAAGACACTATGTGGAGAAAAGAAAAACCATGAAGTTATTCGGGAGTCCGGATACTTACGATCTCGCCAGGGGCTTGGCCCTTGGAGGCCAATCCTCGTCGTCATCACTAGCATTGGCAGAGCAGTCCGGGGGAAGAGTCTTTCCCTTCTTGGACCCTTCGGCCTCCCTCGTTGGGGAAGCCTTCCTTTTCTTCCCTCCCCCCGCTGGGGGAGAGGCCTTCTTCTTCTCCTCCTCACCTTTGTGGGAGGAGTCTGCCTCAGAGTCATCGTCCGATGACACCTGAAAACGGGAACTCTTCCGAGTGCCCGTGGCCTTCTTCTTGGCCTTCTTCTCCGGCACCACGTGGGGTGCCGGAGCCAGCAGCCCCGTTAAGCGGGCATCCGCTGGGTCCTCTGGCAATGGGGCCGGACAGATAGTCTGTTCAGCCTTCTTCAGCCAGTCCTGTCAAAGGAGAGGGAGTTTAGATCCCGCATAGAGTCAAACTACGGAAAATAAATGTCCTGTAAAGGGCAAAATCACTTACCTCGCTAGCCGGACGCTGCGAGCTGAATCCGCGATCTTCGGTAGCGGATGCGGGGGCCTCGACACCTTTAAACAACACCCTCCAGACATCTTCGTACGTAGTGTCGAAGAGCCCACTCAAAGTCTGGTGCTGCGCCTAATCGAACTCCCACATACTGAAGCCCCGTCGTTGGCACGGGAGAATCCGGCGGATAAGCATGACCTGGACTACGTTGACAAGCTTGAGCTTCTTGTTCACTAGCTTTTTGATGCAGGCTTGGAGTCCGGTCAGCTCCTCCGAATCACCCCATGTCCGGCCGCTCTCTTTCCAGGAGGTGACCGTATGGGGATGCCAGATCTGAATTCGGGGGCCGCTGCCCATTCAGGGTCACGCGGCTCGGTGATGTAGAACCACCCCGATTGCCACCCCTTAATGGTTTCCACGAAAGTGCCCTCAAGCCAAGTAACGTTGGGCGTCTTGCCCACCATGGCGCCTCCGCACTCTGCTTGGCTGCCCTTTACCACCTTCGGCTTGATACTGAAGGTCTTGAGCCACAAGGAAGTGGGGCTGGATGCAGAGGAACGCCTCACATATGACGATAAACGCCGATATATTGAGGATAAATTTTGGTGCCAGATCATGGAAATCCAGGCCGTAGTAGAACATGAGCCCCCGGACAAAGGGATGGAGTGGGAAGCCCAGTCCGCGGAGGAAATGGGGAAGAAATACTACCCTCTCGTGGGGCCTAGGGTGGGGATGAGCTCTCCCTCGTCGGGGAGCCGGTGCGTGATGTCGCTGGATAGATATCCGGCGTTGCGCAGCTTCTGGATGTGCCCCTTCGTAATGGAGGAGGCCATCCACTTGCCTCCCGCTCCGGACATAGTTGGAGAAGGTTGAGGTGAGATGTGCAGACCTGGGCGCTGGAGCTCGAGTTCACGGATATGGATAAGCCAAGGAGGAAGAAGGTGCAGGTAAAAGGGTTGGATCTTTATCCCCTTATATGGGCGGACGGAAACATGCGTCCCCACCGGCCTGATAAAACTCGCTTATCTCCCGAGCGCCGCAATCAATGGCGCGGTTGGGTTACCCACGTCCGTATTGATGGGAATCCCGAAATAAGGGGAACATGATCTCTGCTTCGACAAGACGTGCCAAGGAAACCGCTTCGCTAAACACGCTGAGGTGGTACAATAAAAACGATTCGAGTAAAGGCTTGGTAGTGGTGTGACATCACGCCACCAAATACGTCAGCATATTGAGCTTGTGTAAATATTATTCTCTCTACGGTGGTATGTGGAATTTATTTTGCAGAGCCGGACACTATCCTGGTGTTCACAATCTTCTATTAATTATTCGGAGAAGGAACCTGCCTTGCAATGCCGAAGACAGCATGCGCGCCGGACTCATCGTCATTGAAGCCTGGTTCAGGGGCTACTGAGGGAGTCCTGGACTAGGGGGTGTCCGGATAGCCGAACTATCATCATCGGCCGGACTCCAAGACTATGAAGATACAAGATTGAAGACTTCGTCCCGTGTCCGGATGGGACTTTCCTTGGCATGGAAGGCAAGCTTGGCGATACGGATATGTAGATCTCCTACCATTGTAACCGACTCTGTGTAACCCTAGCCCTCTCCGGTGTCTATATAAACCGGATGGCTTTAGTCCGTAGGACGAACAACAATCATACCATAGGCTAGCTTCTAGGGTTTAGGCTCCTTGATCTCGTGGTAGATCTACTCTTGTAATACCCACATCATCAATATCAATCAAGAAGGACGTAGGGTTTTACCTCCATCAAGAGGGCCCGAACCTAGGTAAAACATCGTGTCCCCTGTCTCCTGTTACCATCCGCCTAGATGCACAGTTCGGGACCCCCTACCCGAGATCCGCCGGTTTTGACACCGACACTTGTTTTACTAGAGTCTTGGACAACTTGGTTAAATTTCAGTTCCACCTGCGGGGTGTATGTCGAACTTTGTTTGAATGCCGGCCGGTAGGCCTTTATCCTTGTAAATATTCTATCATTGCTTATGCTTGCTGTGCCGACCTCTAGCTTTTCTTCCCTTTTTGCTCCTTGGGTTTTTCCTTTGCCGCCTTCCCTTGGCTATCCTCTTGCCAGCCAAACAGCCGCTCTACGGACTGCGGCTGGGTTGAGTACTTTTAGCTGTTTGTGGGAGGGCTAGTACTTAGCCATTCGGAGCGTTGGTAATAAAAGCAGAGGCCGGCCGACCGGCTGCTCAACAGCCGGATGACTAGGTGCAATGTCGGCCTCTACTATATGCGTTCCTTCCTTAGTCGTTTTTCGTGTGGGGCACTATTTTGCGACCTTTGCCCGCCATCCAGTCGCTTTGCGAGCTGTGGCTTCTGACAAAGGAAGTTTTTGGTGCCGACACACTACTTGTCCAGCTGCAGGAGGCGACATATAGCAGAAGGCGGCGAGGCTCCGGGCCGACTGTTCGAACCCGGTGCCAGGCGGAAGAAATAAAACTACACATTCTCATAAGCATAACACTTATCATATAGATAAAAGAGGGTAGTCCCCGAGCTCTTCTCGGGGGACCCAGAGTCTTTATACATAGCACAAAAGGTAGCGTGGTACATACTGCTTTCAACTGTAAAACCTTTGGAGGAGGTTTGCGTTCCATGGCCTCTCCGTCTCTTTGCCCGAATCATCTCTCTTGCGCACTCTGGGCTTCTAGGCATGGATCATATAGTAGGAATCGTTGCCCAGCACTTTGCTGATGATGAAAGGGCCTTCCCAAGGTGCCGAGAGCTTGTGCTGTCCGGCTGTTCGCTGGATCAGTCGGAGCACAAGGTCTCCCTCTAGGAAGGCTCTTGGCTTCACCTTGCGGTTGTAGTATTGGCGCAGACTCTGCTGGTAGATGGCCGACCGGCCGAGTGCCAATAGCCGACCTTCCTCCAGCAAGTCGACGCCGTCTTCTCGCGCCTCCTTGGCGTCCGCCTCGGTGTACATGGTGAATCTTAGGGAGTCGAATTCGATGTCTGTTGGGATGACGGCTTCGGCACCGTAGACGAGGAAGAAGGGCGTGAAGTCGGTTGACTTGTTCGGAGTTGTGCACAAGCTCTAGAGGACGGTCGGCAGCTCGTCGAGCCAGCAGCCGGCCGAACGCTCTAGAGGCTCGACCAGTCGGGGCTTGAGGCTGGATAGAATGAGGCCGTTTGCACGCTCAACTTGGCCATTTTACTGCGGGTGGGCAACGGATGCTAAGTCCAGGCGGATGCCCTGTGTTGCGCAGAAACGAGCCAAGGCTCCTTTGGCGAAGTTGGTGCCGTTGTCGGTGATGATGCTATGTGGTATGCCGTATCGCGTGGTGATGTCGGCGATGAAGGTCACGACAGTCGGCCCATTCAGCTTCTTGATTGGTTTTGCCTCTATCCACTTGGTGAACTTGTCCACAGCGACAAGCAAATGAGTCATGCCACCACGGGCCGTCTTGAATGGTCCTACCATATCCAGCCCCCAAACAGCAAAAGGCCAGGCTATGGGAATGGTCTTGAGTGCAGAAGTCGGCAGATGTGGCTTGGAGCGGAACCTCTGACACCCTTGACACTTCTGGACTAGTTCTTTGGCTTCTTCTAGAGCAGTTGGCCAGAAGAACCCATGGCGGAAAGCTTTGGCCACAAGTGATCTTGAAGCCGCGTGGTGGCCGCACTTGCCTTGGTGGATATCCCTGAATATTGCTTGGCCTTGGTCCAGCTCCACGCAGCGCTGATAAACCCCGGTGACACTTTGTCGCACTAGCTCTCTGTTCACTATGGTGTAGGCTGCTGCTCGCCTTTGCACTTGTCGGGCCGAGATCTCATCAGTCGGCAGCTCTTTATTCACCAGGAACTTGAGAATTGGCTGAGCCCAAGATGGCGCTGTAATATCTTTGACTGCTACTACCGCAACTTCTATGAGGGCGGTTGGGCCGAGAGGCGGCGGGTTGGCAGCTGCTTCCCCCTGTTGTGCTGATGAAGTCCCCGGGCCGACTGCTAAAGTCCCCGGGCCGGGCTCTGGGGTCCCCGAGCCGGGTGCGGCTGCAGCAATCCCCGAGCCACCTGCCGAAATCCCCGTGCCGGCCTCTGGGACTGTCAAGTCGGATCTCACTGCTTCGGAGGAGCCGACACAAAGATGGAATCTGATTCGGGAGACGGCTTGACAGACGGCTTGAGAAGGCGGCGTAGGGCGACGCCAGCTGGTATTGCTTGTCAGGTGGAGCCAATCCGTGCCAAGGCATCTGCTTGTTCGTTGTCGTTTCTTGGCACGTGAAGGAACTCGCACCCGTCAAAGTATCCGCTGAGTTTCTGCACGAGGAAGCGGTAGCTTGCCATGTTTGCATCCTTGGCGTCCCAGTCGCCTGACGACTGCTGGACCACCAAGTCGGAGTTAGTATAGCACAGGATCCGGCGGATGCCGAGTTCCTTGGCAAGCCGGAGCCCGTGTATGAGTGCCTCATATTCAGCTACGTTGTTGGAGGCGCGAAGTGGACTTGCAACACATATTTGAGCTTGTCGCCCTTGGGAGACGTGAGGACGACGCCGGCTCCCAGACCGGCGCGCATTTTTGAACCATCAAAATGCATCCACCAATGGGTGGAGTCTGGTGCAGGCAGCAAATACTGGGTCTCGGCCCAGTCGACGAGGAAGTCGGCCAGCACTTGCGACTTGATGGCGGTGCGAGGCTGGTAGTAGATGGTGTAAGGGGCCAGATCAATAGCCCACTTGGCCACTCGGCCAGAGGCGTCTCGGCTCTCAATGATCTCAGCAAGCGGAGCCGTGCAGACGACGGTTATTGGGTGCTCTTTAAAGTAGGGCTTCAGCTTCTTGGCGGCAAAGTGCATGCCGTAGCACATCTTCTGGTTGTGCGGGTAGTTTTGCTTGGAGGTGGACAGTACTTCGCTCAAGTAATACACCGGTCTCTGGACTAGCAATGCTCTGTCCTCCTTCTTGTGCTCTACCACCATGACTATGCTGACAACCTGACTGGTGGCTGCAATATAGAGGACCATGGGCTCTTTCTCAGTCGGAGCCGCCAAGATAGGCGGAGTTGCCAACATCTTCTTGAGTTGGATAAATGCTTCGTCCGCCTTGTCGTTCCACTCGAAAAAAGTGGTATTCTTCATGAGTTGGTACAAGGGAAGAGCCTTCTCGCCCAGCCGGCTGATGAAACGACTAACTGACGCCAAGCAGCCAGTGAACTTCTGCACGTCCAGCAGTCGGGTGGGCACTTCCATCCTCTCAATTGCCTTGATCTTCATAGGGTTGCACTCTATGCCGCGCTTTGAGACCAGGAAGCCGAGAAGTTGGCCGGCTCGTACTCCAAAGATGCATTTCTTCGGGTTGAGCTTGATCTGGAACCGATGCAGGTTCTCAAAGGTTTCCTTGAGATCTTCTAGCAGCGTGCCACGCTTCTCCGTCTTCACCATCACATCATCCACATAGACATGGGCATTTCTGCCGAGCTGCTTGAGGAGGCACTTCTGCATGCAACGCTGAAAGGTGGCACCGACATTTCGCAAGCCGAACATCATGGTCAGGTAGCAGAAGGCTCCAAATGGCGTGATGAAGGCGGTCTTCAGCCTGTCGGCTGGGTTCAGCTTTATCTGATGGTAGCCTGAATATGCATCCAAGAAACTCAACAGCTCGCATCCGGCTATGGAGTCTATCACTTGATCAATCCTTGGTAGGGCAAACGGATCTTTGGGGCAGGCCTTGTTAAGGCTGGTATAGTCAATACACATACGCCACTGCTTGTTCTTCTTCAACACTAGGACTGGGTTGGCAAGCCATTCTAGAAAGAATACTTCCATGATGAATCCGGCTGCCAGAAGCCGGGCTATCTCTTCTCCAACAAATCTTATCTTCTCTTCTAAAAGGTGGTGCAAGGGCTGCCTGACCGGCTTGACGTCAGGTGGGACATGTAGTTTGTGCTCGGTGAAATCCGTCGGAACACTCGGCATGTCTTTGGGAGACCATGCAAAGATGTCCCAATTCTCACGGAGGAAATCGACGAGCTCGCTTTCCTATTTGCTGTCTAGGTTCGCACCTACAACAGCGTGCCTCTCCGGTTGCTCTGGGTCCAAGGGTATCTTCTTTGTTTCCTTCGCCGGCTTGAACGAGCCCTCTACGTCCGACTCCTTGGGGGTGGGTGACATTTCTGGCTTCTTGCCTGCCATTTCCACCACCCGATCCAAGAGCCGTTTCTCGGCTGCAATCACGAGGGACTCGGCCAGCCGACTACTGTCCGCGGCGCAGGCGGACGACTTCTTGTAGTCTCCGACTACAGTTAGGATTCCCTTGGTACTCAGTATCTTCATCTTGAGGTAGGCGTAGTGGGGGACCGCCATGAACTTGGCCAGGGGAGGCCGGCCAAGTAGTGCATGGTAAGGTCTCTCTAGGTCCACCACCTCAAACCAAACTGGCTCTCGGCGGAAATGATTCTTGTCTCCAAAGAGGACATCAATCTGGGTCTTGCCGATTGGTGAGCAGGAAAGGCCAGGGACTATGCCATGGAATACAGTCCGACTGGGGAGGAGCTGCTTCTGCTTGATTCCCAACTTCTCCATTGTGTCATAGTAGATGATATTTATGCTGCTGCCGCCATCTATCAAGACCCTGGAGAAACGGGCTGCTCGCCTTTCTGTTGCAAGGGTTGCATCCAGGACCAAGGCGTAGGAACCGGGGGAAGGCATTACTTCCAGATGGTCGGCCCTGCTTCAGCTGATGGGCTTCTCATACTAGTGCATGAACTCTGGGGTGCTTGAGGCTACTGCATGCACCTCTTGCTGCTGTTGCCGTCTGCTGCGCCTATCATCGGCCACACTGGTGAACACAACATAGGCTACGTGCTCTGCAGGATGCTCATCTTGAATGGCGCCGACTGGCTGGACCGCCGGCTGCTGGGGCGGAGGAGGCGGCGGGCCGGCAGACGGAGGAGGTAGGAGGCCATCTCCCTTAGAAATCCTGGTGGTGTGGTTGGACGGCTTCGCGCCACTGTGAAACTTGCAGGGAGCATCGAGGGTCTGCTCGTACGAGAAGGCGGGCAGCCAGTTGGGCTTGCCGCCCTTCTGACGCTTGGGCACAGGCTGCCCCTCCGGCTGCTGATCCTCGACTGTCGCCACCTGCCGGCGGTTGGAAGCTGGCTGGGTGGCCTTCCACTTGTTGTCGCTTGGGGGCTGTCTCCGACTGGTCTCGCCAGCCAGAGTCCAAGGAGCCTGAGGTGCTACCTTGCTGGATGCATCGACTAAGATCTCCGCCTTCATGGAGGAGTTGGCCGTGGCGTGCTTGTTGGTGATGATCAACAGTTCGTCGAGAGTTGCAGGCTCGTCGCAGAGAAGCCGGTGCTTGAGGAGGGTGCCTTCTCGGTACCCGGTTGTGAAGTACTCGATGGCCTGCACCTCGTGCATGCCCTCGCAGGAGTTGCGCAGCTCTGCCTAGCGTGTGAGGTAGTCACGAGTCGATTTGCTGGGCCCTTGGACACACAAGGAGAGCTGCCGGGGCTTGGGAGGCCGCTTGTATGTGCTGGTGAAGTTGTGGATGAAGGCCTCGGTGAAATCCACCCAGCTGTTGATGCTGTGGGGCTTCAGACTGTTGAGCCACGTCCGGGCAGTCCCTTGAAGCATGAGTGGGACGTACTTCATGGCAACACGCTTGTTGCCGTTCGCTATACTGACGGGTGTGGAGTAATCGACCAGCCAGTCCTCCGGCTTCACGGAGCCGGTGTACTTGGCCGTATCTCACGGGAGAGTGAACCCTTTGGGGAAGGGCTCATCTCGGATTCGGGGGCCAAAGCAACGCGGGCCCAGGGCGTCTTCTTCTTCTAGCGCCAGGGATCGATTGAGGCAATTGATCCGATGGCGGGCGTCGTTCTCTCCGACTCCCTCTCGGCGGCCAAGGCGGTCACCGAGTGTCGGGTGTGTGACAGGAGGCCGAGTGGGGTGCCTGGCTCCACGAGGCGGAGGAGGCGGCTGGTCGCCTCGCCGCTCCACCGCATGAGGGCGGCCGTCCTCGTCTCGCTCGATGGAGAGGCGCGTCCGGCTGCGGCTGGCAGCCGGCTCGTTGCCTTTTCCTCCGCGAGCGCCGCCAGTCGGCGTCCGGGATGTCGCCCCATGATATTGGCATGGGGGCAGCTTGTTGTTTCGTCGGGCTAGAACTTTAGCACGGCAGGCGGCTTCGTGCTGCGCGGCAGCCGCGTCTAGGAGCTGCTAGACTCGCTCCGTCATGTGGCGGCACTCGTCGCCGTCGTATTTGTCCAGCTCATCCGTCACCGCCTGGGCGGCCCGGATGTTCTCTGCAGGCGTAGCGTAGACGGGGCGCTCCGCCCCGAACATGCTGGCAACGGTCGCGCCACGCTGCCGAACCGTGTCGAGGCGGCTAGGCCCCTCAGGAGCCGGCGTGCCGCCAACGGCTCGATCCATCTCGCGTCGGTAGGCGTCTGAGAGGCGGCGCATGCTGGCCAGGCCGCCAGCGCTCTCGAGAAGCTGGATGCGGCATGCCTCCAGCACCTCAGCATCCGCGCCCTCGGGGATGGGCGCCGTTAGGTCGCGCAGAGTCGCGTCGAGGGGGTCTCGAGCATGCTTGTCCGAGTGTTCTCCGCTGTTGATGATGAGCACCTCCGTGACGGTGCTCCCGCCGCTGTGCTCGCAAGGAGGCGGCTCGTCGTACACCACATGTTGGTGGGGAACGCGTGGAATGATGCCGTGTCAGAGTCGACGATCATCGGATCAGTGGAGCCAATGGACTCCAGGTCCACAGCAGGCTCGCTGGTGACATGGAGCTGGTCAAGGAGGCTGACGAGGCGGCTCTCAGGGCAGCTAGTGCCGGCGTTGGAGGCCGGCTTGTCAGAGAGGTCGATCTAGCCGACGAGGTCGGCGAGGCAGCTCGCCGCAGAGGCGATCTCCGCGCCGTGCAGCGCATCGGGGCTGACGCCGTCGGGCGTGCTGGGCTGGCTTTGCTCGCCAGGAAGGAACAGGGTTCCCGTCCAGAGCAGATCTCTGGAAGACGGTGCACCTCGCCCCACGGTGGGCGCCAAATTTCGGGGGTTGGTGCGACATATGCCAACGGATGGCTTATCATGGTGGGAGCGAGTAGAACGTCGCCGGTGCCTGGAAGCGGGATAAGGTGTAGACATGTACGCCGACGAACTTTACCCAGGTTGGGGGCTCTCCGTGGAGATAATACCCCTACTCATGCTCTGCGGGGTCTCCGCATGATCACTAAGGCACTAGTGCTACAAGTTGCTCCTTGAGCTGTGTCTAGATGTAGGAGAAGGCAAGGCTAGCTCTTCCCTACCCTAGGTAACTGGCTAGTTCTATCAGAGTTGGAACCCTTTGCAAGGGCGCCCCGGGGGGTTTATATAGGCCTACCCCCAGGGGTACAATGGTACTCCAGCCGGGTGCTGGGCTCGGCTGTCAGTGTCTCCAGCCTCCGGCTTCTCCGCCGATCGTTGGGGCCCGCCGCCTGGTGGGCCCCGCCGACTGGTTGGTGGCTGCTTACTATAGCCGTGCTGTTGATGACGAGGGCTTGGTCATCCCAGTGTGGCTACAGTCCCGCCGCCTGGTGGGAGTTCACTTTAGCCACACCTGGTCTCATCAGCTTAATGGCAAGCTTGCCTCGGGGCAAGGGACAGCCACCTGCTGGAGGCCGGCCCCTCCCGCGTCTGTCCGGTTGGGCCTCCGCCGTCTTCTTCGGAGTCACTGCCCGATAGGGCCCGCCGCCGGCAGGCCGTACCGACAGGCCGTCGTGGGTAACAGGACTCCGCCTGCTTGGAGCGACGTCAGGGGAGGCATGGCACAGTGCCCCGTCGTGCGGAGATCTCCGCCTGTACGGAGCACTGTAGCCACTCATATCCTGGGATTCGGGGGTGACGTGCTTCACTGTAGCCACGCCTTAGCTTGTACTCTTGATGGGGGCTCAGACTCTGCGGGCGCCGGATGGCCGCTGAGGGAGTTCCGGACTAGGGGGTGTCCGGATAGCCGAACTATCATCATCGGCCGGACTCCAAGACTATGAAGATAGAAGATTGAAGACTTCGTCCCGTGTCCGGATGGGACTTTCCTTGGCGTGGAAGGCAAGCTTGGAGATACGGATATGTAGATCTCTTACCTTTGTAACCGACTCTATGTAACCCTAGCCCTCTCCGGTGTCTATATAAACCGGATGGCCTTAGTCCATAGGACGAAGAACAATCATACCATAGGCTAGCTTCTAGGGTTTAGCCTCCTTGATCTCGTGGTAGATCCACTCTTGTAACACACATCATCAATATTAATCAAGCAGGACGTAGGGTTTTACCTCCATCAAGAGGGCCCGAACCTGGGTAAAAACATCGTGTCCCTCGTCTCCTGTTACCATCCGCCTAGACGCACAGTTCGGGACCCCCTACCCGAGATCCGCCGGTTTTGACACCGACATTGGTGCTTTCATTGAGAGTTCCTCTGTGTCGTCTCGATAGGCTCGATGGCTTCTCCGACCATCATCAACGACGCAGTCCAGGGTGAGACCTTTCTCCCTGGATAGATCTTCGTATTCGGCGGCTTCGCACTACGGGCCAATTCGCTTGGCCATCTGGAGCAGATCGAAAGCTACGCCCCTGGCCGTCAGGTCAGATTTGGAAGTTCGAACTTCACGGCTGACGTCCGCGGGGACTTGATCCTCAATGGATTCGAGCCACAGCCGAGCGTGCCGCACTATCATGGCGAGCATGATTTAGCTCTACAGCCGGACAATACCCTAGAGGCCGCACTCGAACCCGCTCCGATCTTGAATTCAAAGCCGGCTGCGCAGATTGAGGACGGATGGCTAGACACCGCCTCGGGGGCTGCAACCTCTATGGCGATAGAGCCGAACACTGACTTTGTCCCTCATAAAGCTCGTGATTCCGAGGTGCCGGACTCCTTGCCGGACTCCGAACCCCCCGCGCCCTCCCCGATCGAATCCGATTGGGCGCCGATCATGGAATTCACCGCAGCGGACATCTTTCAACACACACCTTTCGGCGACATCTTGAGTTCGCTAAAGTATCTCTCGTTATCAGGAGAGCCCTGGCCGGACTGCGGTCAGGAAGGTTGGGATGCGGACGACGAAGAAATTCAAGGCCCACCCACCACCCACTTGGTAGCCGCTGTCGACGATCTAACTGACATGCTAGAGTACGACTCCGAAGACATCGACGGTATGGACGACGATGCCGGAGACGACCAAGAACCAGCACCTAACGGGCACGGGAAAGCCACCCCAGCTCACAACGTATACATGGTGGACACACCAAAAGGAAGCGACAATGAGGAAAAATGGGACGCGGCGAAGGACAACTCCCCCAACAAACAAACAATGCGGCGACGCAAGCGCCGCCTGAAGAACGGCATCGAGAAAAATGGCACCCATATGGACCCGGCCCTAGAGCAGGGCGAAGCAGTGGATGACGCACATGTCAACAAGCAGCCAGCCGGACATGAACTGGAAAAGCAACCCATCCCCGGTGAAGATCATCTCACATCACCAGAGCATATGAATCTTCATAAAAGGCTCGTCGCCACCGCAACAAGTTTGAAGAAGCAAAAGCGGAAGCTCAAAACAGCGGAGGACGCACTCAGAATGAGATAGAGCAAAGTACTCAACACCGCAGATAAATATGGCACTAGTCACCAGACAAAGAGCTACCCGAAGCACAAGCTGTTGCCCGAATTTGACAAGGAGGCCTTAGAGCCCCCGCAGTCTAAAAAGAAAGAAGCCGCCTGGCCGGATAGACGACCAGATGACAGGCCAAGAGCAACAAGGGGCACCGCACTCAAGCCGGCACACGATCAACATAAAGATCCTCGGAAAAAGGATAACCCGGCCAGGTCCATTTATGGGACAAAAAAGAAGACCCCAGGAAGTAACACAACCAGCCGAGCATTTGAAGACAACGGCACACCCAAATACAGGGGCGCCGCACACCCACTATGTTTTACCGACGAGGTACTGGATCATGGATTTCCAGCGGGATTTAAACCCATAAACATAGAGGCTTACGACGGAACAATAGACCCCGGAGTCTGGATTGAGGATTATATCCTACACATACACAGGGCAAGAGGAGACGATCTCCATGCCATAAAATACCTCCCCCTCAAGCTCAAAGGGCCGGCCCGGCATTGGCTTAAAAGCCTCCCAGAAAATACGTTTGGGAGTTGGGAAGAGCTTGAGGATGCGTTTCGAGCAAATTTTCAGGGGACTTATGTCCGGCCTCCGGATGCAGATGATTTAAGTCACATAACTCAACAACCCGAAGAATCAGCACGCAAATTCTGGAACAGGTTCCTCACTAAAAAGAACCAAATAGTCGACTGTCCGGACGCTGAAGCCTTAGCAGCCTTTAAACACAACGTCCGAGACGAATGGCTCGCCAGACACCTCGGCCAGGAAAAACCAAGAACAATGGCCGCACTAACAAGCCTCATGACACGCTTTTGCGCAGGGGAAGACATCTAGCTGGCTAGATGCAGCACCAGCGACCCGAGTACATCCGAAATCAGGGATGGAAATGGGAAATCACGACGCAGAAAAGATCAGCGCCGGAACAAGGAAAATGGCCCAAATAGTACGGCGGTCAATGCCGGATTCAAAAGCTCTAGGCCGAACAACAAAACACTGCCCCTCAAGGACAACAGTGACGAGCTATCCAACCTAAACAAGATTCTGGACAGACTGTGCCAAATACATGGTACCTCCGGGAAGCCTGCAAACCATACCCACAGAGACTGTTGGGTCTTCAAGCAGTCCGGCCGACTTAACGCCGAACAGAAGGGGCTCGACACACCAAGTGAAAGTGACGAAACCCAAAAGCAGCGCTCCGAAAACCAAAAGACTTTCCCACTAGAAGTCAAAACAGTGAACTCACTTCACGTGATAACACGCAGCGCGGCACCTGCTATACCAGGACACCATCCGCAGACTGGGGATAAAACCCACCAAAATTCGCTATAGCAGCACTTCCTTCAAAGGAGTGACGCCAGGCCTTTTAAGCCAATTTTACAGGCTTTGCACCACTAGAGGTCGTGTTCGGTTCATCTGACAACCTCCGTCGCGAAAAGCTCACTCTCCATTGCCCCATTTAGCAGTAACCCTTAAGCACTACTGGGGCGTGCAGCTTTCACCCGCTTTAATGCAATACCACATTACGCGTCTCTTACGCTTAAAAATGCCCGGTCCACGTGGCATATTCTTAAAACTCCAAGTGTCTCTCGACCATGGAGAATGTACGGCTGCCTAGACAGCCACACATTATTCCGACCTTGCAGGTCAAAGCCCCTAAAAACAGGTCATTTAGACCTCGAACATGGTTAGACGAGTCCGGCGTAACTTAACAAGGGGCTTCACAGCCGCATACCCCTTTTTTTAGGGGGGCCGCGCGCATAAATGATGCAAGCTAATAAAGCTCAACTTTCTTCATCTTCCAAATTATACTTTATTTTGATACACTTTTTTGCACGATATTTCTTACAAACTAAGTCCTTCTCTTTTACAGATGAAGCACGTGCTACAACCGTCCAGGATACAGCACAACGGAGACACAGGCGCAGACGTGCAGTAGGGACCCGTTGCAAGGATTCTTTTCAGATTAAGACCCTGCGTAAACCTTTCTCACTGTCTCTTGTTGATACACATCCCCCGGTTTCCTACCAGAGCCGAGGAGGCTGGCGTTTTGGCATCGGCTGCGTCAGAAGTTCCCGCCTGTACTTGGACACTAGGGGCTTAGGGCTTTATTCTGCCCGATATCATAAAGACCGAACACCTCAGGGAGTGTTCGGCGTCTCGAGTTAGGCCTTATATGCATCAGCTCCGAATCATGTCTTTGGTCAAATGTTGGGTCTGCCCGGCTCCTGTGTTTTGCTGCCTTACGTTCCGTATCATCGGCTAACGCGGCACCAGGAGAACTACTGCGATTGTGCCTCGGTTCGGCCGGGAGAGCACCTCAGTAGAGAAAGCCGAAAACTGACTGTCATGATATAGCGAGAGACTGGTCAACCACTCGATCGACCATTGGAATGTTTAGAATTCCTCCGCTTTGACGAAGGATCGCTTCCTGGTCAGGCACATACGCGCCCCAAGTTCGGAGAAGCGCGGTGCCATCAGGGGCTATATAGTAGCCCCACATTCGAGCTCCTATGGCTAAGTGAAAGTGATAAAGCATTATAGTCCGGTTGCCTAGTTTGCTATGCTATCACCTCCTTAAAAGGACCAAGACGTTGGATTAAGTGTGAAAAAGCGTTTTTCTTTTTGCAAACACCCCCGCACCATGTGCGTGGGGTTGAAGCCAAAGACTGCCATCTTTCAGATTATACATACATATACGACCGCACAGGAGATAGTTCAATACTTGAACACACAAGTATAAAAAGTCATTGCATTATAAACATGATCTTAGAAATCATACATGTCATTCAAACATAACATCTTTCGAGCATTGCGACTCTATTATACGAGCACCCTGCAGGACTTCCTCAAAGTAATGCTCGGTGGGGAATCGACTTTTGTCTGAACCCCGGGATGCAACAGCGGTGGCATCCATCTCCGCCCAGTATGTTTTACCACGGGCGAGAGCCATCCGCGCACCTTCTATGCATGCCGACCGCTTCATTGCCTTAATATGTGGCACTGCCCCAAGGAATTGCTGCAACAAGCCAAAAGAACTCTTCGGCTTGGGCCTGTTCGGCCACAGATGAGTTACCACATCCGTCATGGCCAGTCCGGACAATCTATTCAGCTCAGCACACTCAACCAGCCGATCACTCAACGGAAGTGGGTGCTCCGGACTATGGAATTGAGACCAGAAAAGCTCTTCCATTTCATGATCCTCCTGGCTTCGAAAGTGCACGACTGCATCAGCTGCACTCACCGCCAAGTCCAGATAAGGATCCTCCGCACCGTACAATCGGCCTAGCTGAGCATACTTCGGATCCGTGAACTTCCTACGCAGCATAAAGGGCTTTCCAGCCACAATGTCTCCGACCTGACGCAGTTCCTCCTTCATAGCCCGCATCGCACGACGGGCATCCTTGGCTTCGGCATCGGCTTTCTTCAGGTCCTCTTGCTCCGCTCGGCGTTCTCCTTCAAGAACCTCCAGGCGGTCGGTAGCAACTTTTAATTTCACGGCCATTCCGGTCATCTCCTCCCTGCTTCGGCAGTGAGCAGCCTTCTCGGCTTCTAGCTCTTCCGCTGCCTTCAAGGCAGTCTCCTCGCTTTTTCTGGCTTGCTCCTTGGCCCGAGCAAGTTCTGCTCGAAGGTCTTCCACAGCAGCAGCACCATCTGCATCAAGCATACAACTTGTAAGGAATGGGCATCAGCTCCCTTACTAAGCAACCGCGGCACAATCACATACCTTGTGACTCATCAAGTCGTTTATTGACCAGCGAGATGTCCGCATCTGCAGCGTCGAGTTGCTTCTTCAGCTCGGCAAATCCATCCGTCCGGCTGGCCACCGAACGTTTCGCCACCTGCATAGGAAAGGCGACAGTTAATAACTGAGATTATGATCCTAGGCACGCTGCCATTTTCGACAACATACCAAGTCTCAGGGGCTACTATACAGGGCGCACTTCATGTGCAAAACTGTCAACAGGTATGTCATTTTTTGCGTACCTCAAATCCCGTCAGTAAACTTTCGACGGCCTCATACAACCCGCTTTCGGCGGACGAGATCCTCTCAATCACATTACCCATTAATGTGCGGTGATCTTCTGAGATGGACGCCCTCTTAAGCAAACCCTGCAGCTCCGCCGGCCATACTCCAATGGGTGCCGAACTCTCCGGCCCCGCCGGACTCGGGGAGATCCTCCGCGACGACACCTCAGGGTCGTCCGCCCTGTGCGATGGGGCGGCAGATGGAGGCATTTCGCTCTCCATCATCTCCGGATGAAGGTCTCCCGAAGATGAGCTGTGCTGAGATGGGTTGAGATCCGAACTACAAGGTAAAAACTTTGGTTACCTTTAGACATTAAGCAGGGGTGTCTAAAAAATTATAAAATCCCCCTTTCTACTTACGGCTCGTTAGAGGGCTGATTCCTCCGAGGAGGCAGTACGGCCGGGGCGCTTTCTGGCGCAGGACCTTCCGATACAGATTTCTTTCCCCGCTTTGAGGCCTTGGCCTCCGGGTCTTCGGAAGCGTTCCTCTTCTCCCCCTGGAAGGAGGGACTCTCGGTTCCTCCCTTACTAAACACCTCCTTGGCAGAGATAACAGTTTCCCCGTGCCCCCCTTCTCCCTCATTCGAAGGCGCAACCTCCAACATTTTGATTAACATGGGATCCTGCGTGGTCTTAGGGAGGGGGGCCGGACACCGTATCAGTTTTGCTTGCGCTATCCACTCTTGTCCAGGGATAGCTGGTTAAAAGGCAAGCTCACGATAAATAAATGGATGGTGTGTCCGGACATAGGGCTACTTACTTGAGTATCCGGGCGATTGCAGCTTAGGCCAGCGTCCTCGGTCAATTCCGGATGTGTCCCTTGCGATCTGAAGAACAGTTTATCCATCTCCATGGGAGTCAAACCCATGAAGTGTTGAAGAGCTCGTGTCCCCTCCGGATTAAATTCCCACATGCGAAGGGGGCGACGTTTGCAGGGCAGTAGGCGCCGGATCAACATGACCTGTACCACTGCGACTAGATTGATCTCGCTTTCTTGGAGGCCTCAAATCCGGTCCTGCAACAGGGGGACGTCTTTGGGCGGACCCCAGTCACGCCCCTTGTTGACCCATGACGCCAGCTGCTGTGGAGGGTCTGAGCGAAAGACGGGCGGCGGCTTCTGCCTGCTGCCCCGGGGAGCGGTGATATAAAACCACTCCCGTTGCCACAAGCCGAGCTCCTCCTGGAAAGAGCCCTTGGGCCATGGAGCTTCGACCCTCTTGCTTATAACCGCCCTGCCGCACTCTGCCTGACGCCCCTCAATCATCTTCGGCTCCACGTTGAAGGTTTTGAGCCATAAGCCGAAGTGAGGGGTAGTGCGGAGGAAGGCTTCACAGACGACAATGAATGATGAGATATGGAGGATGGACTCCGGAGCCAGGTCGTGAAATTCCAGCCCATAGTAAAACATGAGCCCCCTCATGAAGGGATCCATTGGGAAGCCTAAACCCTGATGGAAGTGAGACATGAACGCGATGATCTCGCCAGGCTCGGGAGTTGGGATAACTTGCCCTCGGGCAGGCAGCCTATACGAAATCTCGTAGGTTAAATACCTGGCATCTCTCAACTTTAGCACGCCCTCTTCCGTGACGGAGGAAGGCATCCACCGGCCTCGTAGGTCAGACCGGACATTGTCGAAGATCGAAGGTACCCGAAGGAGCCCTGGGTGTTGGAACTCGGGGGGAGGGGCGGATTCGATAGAGGATTGAATAAAAAGAACGGGCCTTGGTCTCATTATAAAGAGGAAGAATACCAAGAGCCGTCCCCATGACCGTTTGGAACCCGCCTTCGATGGAGGGGGCGTGGCGATGGGCGCGGTTGGGTTACCCACGTCCGTATTGATGGGAATCCCGGAATAAGGGGAACATGATCTCTGCTTCGACAAGACGTGCCAAGGAAACCGCTTTGCTAAACGCGCTGAGGTGGAACAATAAAAACAATTTGAGTAAAGGCTTGGAAGTGGTGTGACGTCACGCCGCAGAATACGTCAGCAGATTGCTCTTGTGTAATATTATTCTCTCTACGGTGGCACGTGGAATTTATTTTTGCAGAGCCGGACACTATCCTGGTGTTCACGATCTTCTATAAATTATTCGGAGGAGGAACTCGCCTTGCAATGCCGAAGACAATACGCGCGCCGGACTCATTGTCATTGAAGCCTGGTTTAGGGGCTACTGAGGGACTTCCGGACTAGGGGGTGTCCGGATAGCCGAACTATCATCATCGGCCGGACTCCAAGACTATGAAGATAGAAGATTGAAGACTTCGTCCCGTGTCCGGATGGGACTTTCCTTGGCATGGAAGGCAAGCTTGGCGATACGGATATGTAGATCTCCTACCTTTGTAACCGAATCTGTGTAACCCTAGCCCTCTCCGGTGTCTATATAAACCGGATGGCCTTAGTCCATAGGACGAAGAACAATCATACCATAGGCTAGCTTCTAGGGTTTAGCCTCCTTGATCTCGTGGTAGATCCACTCTTGTAACACACATCATCAATATTAATCAAGCAGGACGTAGGGTTTTACCTCCATCAAGAGGGCCCGAACCTGGGTAAAAACATCGTGTCCCTCGTCTCCTGTTACCATCCGCCTAGACGCATAGTTCGGGACCCCCTACCCGAGATCCGCCGGTTTTGACACCGACAGCCGCCCTCTCTGGTAGCCGGCCTGCTGGAGCCGGCTGCTCCCAGTGCTGTCTTCTGGTGCTTTGGCCGTCCTCCGGTGGCCGGCCTCTGAGCTAGCCGGCCCCCTGAGGGCGGAGCTTTTAACTGGGGTCTTTATGGGACGAAGCCAGTCGAAGTTTTGATGTGCCAAGGGACTCGGGTGAGGCTACCCGTGGCCCGTTACTCCGACACATATCTTTTGTAGAAAGAATTAAACTCTATTGCTTTACTTATATCTATTTAGAGAGATGACAGGAATTGGTCATTCACATGGTTAGTCATAAAATCCTAAATAAAACTTGTAGATCACTGAATATGATATGTTTGATTCCTTGCAATAGTTTTGCGATATAACGATGGCAATATTAGATTCATGCTAGTGGGTAGTTGTGAATTGTAGAAATACTTGTGTTGAAGTCTGTGATTCTCGTAGCATGCACGTATGGTGAACCGTTATGTAACAAAGTCAGAGCATGATTTATTTATTGATTGTATTCCTTATGAGTGGCGGTCAGGGACGAGCGATGGTCTTTTCCTACAAATCTATCCCCCTAGGAGCATGCGTGTAGTACTTTGTTTCAATGACTAATAGATTTTTGCAATAAGTATGTGAGTTCTTTATGACTAATGTTGAGTCCATGGATCATACACACTCTCACCCTTCCATCATTGCTAGCCTCTTCGGTACCGTGCACTGCCCTTTCTCACCTCGAGAGTTGGTGCAAACATCGCCGGTGCATCCAAACCCCGTGATATTATACACTCTATCACACATAAGCCTCCTTATATCTGCCTCAAAACAGCCACCATACCTACCTATCATGACATTTCCATAGCCATTCCGAGATATATTGCCACGCAACTTCCATCATCATCATATACATGACTTGAGCATTCACTTTCATATTGCTTTGCATGATCATAAGATAGCTAGCATAATGCTTTCATGGCTTGTCCGTTTTCTGATATCTTTGCAATGCTAGATCATTGCACATCCCGGTACACCGTCGGAGGCATTCATATATATCTTTGTTCTAGATATCGAGTTGTAATATTGAGTTGTAAGTAAATAAAAGTGTGATGATCATCATTATTAGAGCATTGCCCCAGTGAGGAAAGGATGATGGAGACTATGATTCCCCCACAAGTCGGGATGAGACTCCGGACTTTATGAAAAATAAAAGAGGCCAAAGAAGCCCAAACAAAAAAAGAGGCCAAAGAAGCCCACCAAAAAAAGAGAAAATAAAAAAATGAAAATGGGAGAAAAAGAGAGAAGGGGCAATGTTACTATCCTTTTACCACACTTGTGCTTCAAATAGCACCATGTTCTTCATATAGAGAGTCTCTTGAGTTATCACTTTCATATACTAGTGGGAATTTTCATTATAGAACTTGGTTTGTACACTCTATGATGGGCTTGCTCAAATGCCCGAGGTCTTCATGAGCAAGCAAGTTGGATGCACACCCACTTAGTTTTTAGTTTGAGCTTTCATACACTTATAGCTCTAGTGCATCCGTTGCATGGAAATCCCTACTCCTCGCATTGACATCAATTGATGGGCATCTCCATAGCCCATTGATTAGCCGCGTCGATGTGAGACTTTCTCCCTTTTTTTCTTCTCCACACAACCTCCACCATCACATTATATTCCACCTATAGTGCTATGTCCATGGCTTGTGCTCATGTATTGCCTGAAAGTTGAAAAGGTTTGAGAACGTCAAAAGTATGAAACAATTGCTTGGCTTGTCATCGGGGTTGTGCATTATTTGAATATTTTGTGTGGTGAAGATGGAGCATAGCCAGACCATATGATTTTGTAGAGATAACTTTCTTTGGCCACGCTATTTTTAAAATACATGATTGCTTTATTAGTATGCTTGAAGTAATATTGTCTTAATATCAAATGATAGACTATTGCTTTGAATCACTCGTGTCTTAATATTCATGCCATGATTAGATTACATGATCAAAATTATGCTAGGTAGCATTCCACATCAAAAATTATCTTTTTTATCATTTACCTACTCGAGGACGAGTAAGCTTGGGGATGCTGATACGTCTCCGTCGTATCTATAATTTTTTATTGTTCCATCCCAATATTATTCAACTTTCATATACTTTTGGCAACATTTTATACTATTTTTGGGACTAACATATTGATCTAGTGCCCAGTGCCAGTTCTTGTTTGTTGCATGTTTTATGTTTCGCAGAAACCCCATATCAAACGGAGTGCAAACGGATGGAGAATATTTTTGGAATATTTATGATTTTTGGGAAGAAAAATCAACGTGAGACGGTGCCCGAGGGGGCCACGAGGCAGGTGGGCGCGCCCCTGACCCTCATGGGAACCCCGTAAGGTAGTTGATGCTCTCCTTTTGCCGCAAGAAAGCTAATTTTCGGGAAAAAATCATGGTGAAGGTTTCAATCCAATCGGAGTTACGGATCTCCGGATATATAAAAAACGGTGAAAGGGCAGAATCGGGGAGCGCAGAAATAGAGAGAGACAGATCCAATCTCGGAGGGGCTCTCGCCCCTCCCACGCCATGGAGACCATGGACCAGAGGGGAAACCCTTCTCCCATTTAGGGAGAAGGTCAAGGAAGAAGAAGAAGAAGGGGGCTCTCTCCCCCTCGCTTCCGGTGGTGCCGGAACACCGCCCGGGGCCATCATCATCACCGCGATCTACAGCAACACCGCTGTCCTCTTCACCAACATCTCCGTCACCTTCCCCCATCTATATTCACTGATCCACTCTCCCGCAACCCACTATACCCTCGACCTGAACATGGTGCTTTATGCTTCATATTATTATCCAATGATGTGTTGCCATCCTATGATGTCTGAGTAGATTTTCGTTGTCCTATTGGTAATTGGTGAATTGCTATGATTGGTTTAATTTGCTTGTGGTTATGTTGCCGTCCTATTGTGCCCTCCATGTCACGCAAGCGTGAGGGATTCCCGCTGTAGGGTGTTGCAATACGTTCATGATTCGCTTATAGTGGGTTGCTTGAGTGACAGAAGCATAAACCCGAGTAAGGGGGTTGTGGCGTATGGGATAAAGGGGACTTGATGCTTTAATGCTATGGTTGGGTTTTACCTTAATGATCTTTAGTAGTTGCGGATGCTTGCTAGAGTTCCAATCATAAGTGCATATGATCCAAGAAGAGAAAGTATGTTAGCTTATGTCTCTCCCACATAAAACTTGCTATCGGTCTAGTAAGGTAGTCAATTGCTTAGGGACAATTTCACAACTCCTACCACCACTTTTCCACACTCGCTATATTTACTTTAGTGCTTCTTTATCTAAACACCCCTACTTTTTTATTTAAGTGCCTTTTATTATCTTGCAATTCTATCCAACAACACCTACAAAGTCCTTCTAGTTTCATACTTGTTTTAGGTAAAGTGAACGTTAAGCATGCATAGAGTTGTATCAGCCGTTGATAGAACTTGAGGGAATATTTGTTCTACCTTTAGCTCCTCGTTGGGTTCGACACTCTTACTTATCAAAAGAGGCTACAATTGATCCCCTATACTTGTGGGTTATCATCTTCATCATGAGCTTCGTCTTCTGATGACGAAACTTCAAAGGCGACCTGCTTCTTATGAGGACTTGGACTTGTGCCGTGTCCAGCATTGACCTTTTTCTTTAGCAGCTCCGGCTATGCTGGGGAACTTGCCGAAGCTCCTGAAGCAATTGAAAAGCCTGTCGTCCATTGGCACATGGCAAGATGCACTGGTGTTGAGGACTTTGAAGGTGCAGCTAAGGGCTTTGCTTGAACAGCAGACCCTGAGGGTTTTGATGAGTTGGGCCGTGAGGGCATTGAGGAGCTGGGCCGTGAGGGCATTGCAGAGGAAGTTTGCTTCACTACAGATTTCTTTTTCATAGACTTTTTACACTGACTAGTAGATGCTTCAGCAGCAACAACAGCAAAATCTTCATTGAATTTCTTAACTGCCTCCTTTGCTACTTTTGCCAATTTCCTTTGGCGCTTGGCCCATTTTTTAGGAAATTCCTCACCTCTTCTGATGCTAGAGGGATTGGCTTCTTGGCCTGGTGCCAGAGGAGGTCTTGGGCATGGAGGATTTACAGCAAATTTCTTCATGTATTTGGGAGTTACATAACGGTAATCCCTCCATTCCCGTGCCCATCTTCGTTCAATCTGCTAAATGCGCACTTTGCGCTGGTTCTTATTCTCCTTGCTGTGAGTGGCCTCATCAGGAGTGCAATAGTCTGCATAAATTTCTTCAGGGATCTCGAACGCTGTGTTTGTTTCAATCCTCTTGCCTCCCTTCTGAGGATGCTTTTCTTCTGCCATTTTGTTCAGCCGAGGATTCTGAACAATAGAAGTCTCTGAAGAAGTGTGCAGTTTTTCTTCGAGGAATGCTGCAAATGAGTTAAGTTGATGAGAACCTAGTGATTCAGCGGTAGACATTTGTACCTGTGAACAGAGTATAGGTGCGAAGAATTTGAAGAGATCATATGCATTCTCAGAATTTGTTTTCAAAGGGAATCAAGTTTGAGGAATTTGACCAGGGAGTCTTGAAGAATTTCACTAAGAGTTCTTATCTTAGGTTCTAGAGTTGTATAGATCGGAAATCCACACAATTGAGGAATCTTGAAGAAAAGTACATCTTAGGGAGAAAGATCAAGAACAGATGCAACTGTGGTGTTTAAGAATATGAAGGTTGAAAAATAAACACCTTTTGAAGATTTTGTGAGAATCATCAGAATCAACAAGGGCAGTAAAAACGAGTTTTATTTACCCTTGACGAAGAAGGTGACGAACAGAGATGAACTAGAGAAGCTCGTCCGTTCAGATCTTCCACGCCCTAACTTGGCGGAGGAAGACAGCTACGGGGCGACGGAGGTGAAGATTTCCGCGGCCAGCGCGAGTACAACGGTGACGAGGTCGAGGAAGCTAAGCACTTCCTCACCGGCGATGATGGAGATTAGCGGCGGCGCTAGGTCAGAGAGCTCGAGCGAAAGAGGGAGAGGTCGAGCGGAGTAAATGAGCTGAGGTGCAAGGGGAGGGGTATTTATAAAGCAGTGAAAAACTGTTCATTCGAAGAATTTGGACGAACATGCCACTGACCCTTGCCATCCTAGCGACATGTGTCACCCACGTACAGAGAGGTGGAGATCGTGGGTGATTTGTTTAATCCAGTCGTGGGATGCGGAAGGATTTGAGCGGCAAAAGCCGAAAAATTAGATATGAAAATTTTAACGTTTTGTTCGCAAATTCTTCAGCTGTCAAGGACACAGTGAGATTCTGAATGGGATTCAAATAGAACGCACATGAAGAATTTGTGAATAGACTAGGTTGAGTATAGCATGGAGGGGGAATGGGTCCGATCACATTCACTTAGATGAAAAAAGCAACTTGAATTAGCTATAAGTGAATGCTGTAGAGGACATGAAAAACTCAAATATATATATATATATATATATATATATGTATATATATATATATAAATGAAGAACAATGATGGAAAGACTGAGGAAATTGAAAATCTGAAGAAATTGCAAAAAACTCAAATTGAAGATTTTCAACTTTGGGTTGGTGGCGTAACGCACCGTATAAGAATGATGATTTCAGACACCGCGTACAATTGACGTAGGGTTCTGAGAATCAAATTCTTCATTAATTTCTTCACACTTAGAGGGTTAGTCTTCATTGATTGAAGAAAAACGTTACTTCGTGTGTAGCACCTCTAAGTCATCAACTTTGCATAAGTGTTAGGATGTGTGTCCTTTTCAAAGAACATTCGAAGATTGTAAGATATTTAGCTCACACCACAAATTGCTAAATCTCTTCTCATCCAAGGGCTTTGTGAAGATATCGGCTAGTTGATCATCAGTATTTGCATGGTCAATGGAGATGTCGCCCTTCAACACATGGTCACAAAGAAAATGATGACAAATCTGGATATGCTTTGTCTTCGAGGTCTGAACTGTGTTGTAAGCAACCTTGATAGCACTCTCATTGTCGCAATAGAGTGGCACATTCTTCACATTGATGCCATAGTCCTTGAGGGTTTGCTTCATCCATAGCAATTGAGCACAACATGATCCAGCAGCAATGTACTCAGCTTCAGCAGTAGAGAGTGATACACATTTCTGTTTCTTCGAGGACCAACATACCAAGGATCATCCAAGGAAATGACATGTGCTTGATGTTGACTTGCGGTCTGCCCGATCACTAGCATAGTTAGAGTCAGAATATCCAATGAGATCAAACGAAGAGCCCTTGGGATACCATAATCCAAGTGTTGGAGTGTGCGCTAGATATCAAAGAATATGCTTCACAACCTTATGCTGTGATTCCTTTGGTGTAGCTTGAAATCGGGCACACATGCAAACAGTAAGCATAATATCTGGCCTAGATGCACATAGATACAATAAAGAGCCAATCGTGGAGCGGTATACCTTTTGATCGAAGTCTTTACCATTTTCATCGGTGCATAGATGGCCATTTGTGGGCATAGGGATTTTGACTCCTTTGCAATCTTGCATGCCGAATTTCCTCAATACATCCTTGAGGTATTTCTCCTGGGATATGAATATGCCATTGTGTTGTTGACGAATTTGATGACATAAGAAGAATTTCAACTCTCCCATCATAGACATTTTACATTTCTCACTCATCATATAGGCAAATTCGTCACTGTAACATTGGTTAGTACAGCCAAACATAACATCATCAACGTATATTTGGCACACGAGTAATTCATCATCATATGCTTTGGTGAAAAGAGTTGGGTCAAGTGAACCGGGTTTGAAGCCTTTCTTCATGAGGAATTCCTTCAATGTATCATACCACGCCCGAGGTGCTTGCTTGAGGCCATAGAGGGCCTTGTTGAGTCTGTAGACGTGATCTAGAAATTTTGGATCCTCAAAACCTGGTGGTTGAGCAACATATACTTCTTCCTCAAGCTTACCATTGAGGAATGCACTTTTCACATCCATTTGATGTAATATGATGTTATGTTGTTTAGCGTGAGCAAGCAATATGCGAATAGCTTCAAGTCTACCAACAGGTGCAAAAGTTTCATTGAAATCAATTCCTTCAACCTGTGTGTAGCCTTGAGCTACAAGACGAGCCTTATTCCTCACCACAAGGCCATTTTCATCTTGTTTGTTCCGGTAGATCCATTTGGTGCCGATGATGTTGTGCTTGCGTGGGTCTGGTCGCTTGACAAGCTCCCACACATTGTTGAGCTCGAATTGATGCAATTCATCTTGCATGGCTTGAATCCACTCAGATTCCATGAATGCTTCATCAACTTTGGTGGGCTCTGTGATAGAGACAAACACAAAATGCCCACAAAAGTTAGAAAAATGTGAAGCTTTGGAGCGTGTGAGAGGATCTGGTGCCTCAATGTCGCTGATGATTTTCTCAATCTGCACTTTGTTTGCGATGCTAGGAGGCGCAGGTTGACGACTTTGCTTAGGCCCAGCGATTTCTTCAGGGCCATTTTCATCAGTAGCACCAGCGTGATTTTCTTCACGACCCGGAATGACTTCTTCAGCAGATTCTTCGGTAGGGATGACATCCTCAATAGCCTTGAAGTTGATGGATTCCTCAGGTGAGACTTCATCTAGCACAGGAGGTGGGTGCTCTCATTGCGAGCCATTAGTTTCATTGAACCGCACATCTATAGTTTCAACAACCTTGTGATGAAAGGTGTTGAAGACTCTGTAGGTTTGCGAGTCCTTTACGTAACCAAACACAAAACCTTCATGTGCTTTTGGTGCGAATTTAGAGTGATGGTGAGGATCTCTAATCCAGCATTTAGCACCGAAGACTTTGAAATAACTTACATTGGGTTTCTTGTCAGTGAGGAGTTCATATGAGGTCTTTTTGAAGAATTTATGCAGATATACTTTGTTGATGATGTGGCATGCAGTATCAATAACATCTGGCCAAAAATGCTGTGGTGTCCTGTATTCATCAAGCATAGTGCAAGCCATCTCAACAAGAGTTCTGTTCTTGTGCTCCACGACACCATTCTGCTGAGGAGTATAGGGAGCAGATAACTCGTGAGTAATACCAAGTATATCAAGATATTCATCGAGACCAGTGTTTTTGAACTCGGTTCCATTATCACTCCTGATATGCTTGATCTTCACACCGAAGTTCGTAGATGCTCTTGAGGAAAATCGTTTGAAGACTTCCTGCACTTCATTTTTGTAAGTGATGATATGCACCCAGGTATAACGAGAATAATCATCAGCAAGGACAAAGCCATATAATGATGCAAAACTAGTGAACGTGACATAATGAGTAGGGCCAAAGAGATCCATGTGAAGTAATTCAAATGGACGAGAAGTGGTCGTGATAGTCTTCGAGGGATGGTTGGGTCTGGTGATCTTTCCAGCCTCACAAGCCCCACGAAGATGATCTTTGAGGAATTTTACACCCTCAATGCCAATGACATGCTTCTTCGCGAGAGTATGCAAGTTCCTCATCCCAGCATGACCAAGTTGTCGATGCCATAACCAGCCTTCTGAAGCTTTTGCAAGTAGACATGTGGCAGGCTGTGGTCCTGCAGAGAAATCAACAATATATAAGTCTCCTCTCCTAAAGCCTTCGAAGACTTTGGAATTTTCAAATTCCATTAGCACAATGCAACGTTATTTGCCAAAGACGACAACCATATCAAGATCACAAAGCATTGAGACAGACACGAGGTTGAATCCTAAGGACTCGACAAGCATGACTTTGTCCATGTGCCTATCCTTTGGGATCGCAACCCTACCTAGACCCAATACCTTGTTGTTGCCTTTGTCAGCGTAGGTGATATGCTTCAGATGAGATGGAGATAAGGCAGTGTCCATCAATAAGTTCCTGTCATCGGTCATGTGATTTGTACATCCACTATCGAGGACCCACTCAGTAGCTTTGGGTTGTTCATCCTGCAGATGAATTAGTGCAACTTACGAACCCATATACTTCATCAGTGAAGAATATGATATCAGTTTCATCAATAGTAACAGATATAGCAACATGAGGACATCAGAAATTAATAATTCATTTCTTCATGATTAGCTTGCGTCCATTCAAGCACATCCAGGTCTCCACCAAATTCTTTAGACGATTAAGTTCGTCTGGAGACCTGACCCTGCATAAGAGATTAGTTCTTTTTCTTCACCTCCCACATCTGGAGGGGTGGCAAAGAGTTCGTCATTATGCGAGCTCCATAGAAAAATGATGGCATTGAAGCCAGTGCACTTCGTTTCACAGGAGAGGGGTTAGGATAAGCATATGAATAAGCAGAGAAATTCTTCAAGGACTTATGAACATAATGGTTTGAAGAATAATGCACATATTCATAGCCTTTAGACTTTCCCTGCAAAACAGAAGTGTTAGCACGATGATGTTCATATGAGGATTTGGATCGACGTGAGGAATTTGATCCAGATGAAGAATTTGGTCCATAAGAGGACTTGGATCGATATGAAGATTTTGATCCATATGAAGAATTTGATCTGGGGTTCCTATTCTTCATAGGTGGTGTCATGATGACATTCACCTGAAGATTTTCAAGGCACCTTTTGGGAACCAGATTTTCCTCATAAGGGGACCATTCTTGCAGTTAGTTCCAACATATCGAGCAAATACTGCACCATTCTGATTCTTGAATAGTTTATAGTTGGAGTCGAATGACTCATCAGAGGAATATGAAGATTCACAAGTAAAGCCAGATAATGTTCATGGATCTATGGAAGGTCCCTCTGCAGCAACCCATGAGGTTTTGGGATACTGCTCAGGTTTCTAGTAGGTCCCATCAACATTGAGTTTCCTCTCAAAGGCAATACCCTCTTTCCTAGGGTTCATGTTCAAGATCTGCTTTTTGAGCACATCACAAAGAGTCTGATGCCCTTTGAGGCTTTTGTATATGCCTATCACATACAATTCCTTCAACCCTGCATTATTATCAGTGATACTTGTGGTATCCTCAGATGAGGAATTTGTGACCACAAAGACAGTTGAAGAATTTGCAGCAATAGAAGCATTTGAACATTCAGGTGAAGAATTAGCGGATTCACGCTCAATGCATTTCAGACGTGGTGGAATAAATTCTTCCTGAGCGGAACTGATCTGTTGAGCAAGCAATGAATCGTTTTCCTTCTGAAGATCTTCATAACTCACTTTTAACTTCTCAAGATCTTGCTTTCTCTGAAGAAATTCATAAGAAAGCTTCTCATGATCAGTTAAGAGAGTGTTATGATGATTTTGAAGGTTGTCAAACCTAGACTGAAGTCTCTGAAGATTATCAGTCACAGTCTTAGTTGGATTCAATTCCTTACCCAACATATCATCGCTTTCATCAAGCATGTTCTGAACTTTTTCAAGAGCTCTTTGTTGTTTAGTGGCAAGGGAAGCAAGTTTAGTGTAGCTGGGTCCAAATTCATCACAAGATTCAGAAAGGTAGCATTCAGTTACCTTGGCACCTTTTGCCATAAGGCATGGTGCAGTGGATGATGATTCTGGGGCGAAAGTCATCTCCTTGAGGGATTCTTTGAAATCCTCAAACCAAGAATCATGATGAGTTTGATGACCTTCATAGACCTCAGAGAGTCGGTCCCAGATAAGCTTCGCATGGTTGAGATGCATGATGTTCCTGAACTAATTTTGTGACAAACAGGAGCAGATGATATCCTTCGCTGTGAGGTTAAGTAAAGTGTACTTGCAAATATCATCAGCCTCCGCCATCTTGCATAGATCAGTAAGACCAATCTCAGTGACGGTCCACAGTCCGCTGTTCATCTTCATGAGTCGCTTCTTCATCATGGCCTTCCACTTGGGATACTCATGACCGTCAAAGATGGGGCAAGTCACTTTCTTCATTCCCGCAGTCAACATAACTAGAACTCCAGGTGGTTAAACCAAAATCACATAGAACAAGGGAGTACCTTGCTCTGATACCAATTGAAAGTGCGTTATATCGACTAGAGGGGGGTGAATAGGTGATTTTTACAAATTCATCACTGAGGAATTTCGAGGTGAAGAAATTCCTAAGTAACGACACACTAGCAGCAGAATAAGTACTCAGGTATAAGCATAACAGAGCAACAACATAGTCATCATGATGTAATGAAAACAAGCAGAGAGTACAGATAGCATGAAAACAGGATAAGCAGGCTGAAGACAATGTGACTGAAGAAATTAGATTGAGGAAATAGATAAAATCTCCAGTCAAAGTCTTCAAACAGTAATGATCAAGTTCATCACCACATGAATGAGGAAATGAAATGGGTTTGTAGGTGTTTGTGTTTGGGATTTGGGTTTTCCTCACTTGGTGATTTTTGCTCAAAGTCCTCGGAGGATGGGATGCTCTCAATGACAAGTGTTAGTTTCTCGCGAAGCAGCCAACCAGCTAGTGGTTGTAGGGGGCGGCTATTTATAGCCTAGAGAGCAGCCCAACATGATAAGACATAAATGGCCTTCAATGATATGACCATTAGGTGGAAGATATTTTTGGACAGCTAGCGCATAGCACAACAACGGTCAGATATGTGAGGTTCAAATTCCTTAGGGCTATCATGTTCCTCACTATGTAGGCAATCCGCACTGGCGAATTCCTAACTTCTCAGTCAAAACAACTTCCTCAGTGATAGAAGATCTTCGTCTCTGTCACTGAAGAAATTGACTGAACTAATATGAGATTTCCAATGGTTTCACTCAAAAGGATTAGGTAGGTGTAGGATTTTGACATGAGCATCACTTGGAAATCAGTTTCCTTAGTATTACCTCGACCCCCTTTAATAGTACGGTGTTTCCTATGACTCAAGAAAGAGAAAATGAAACTACGAAAACAAAAGTCTTCACACTTCATAATCCTCGCATGAATATCCAAGTCTTCAAGGTCACACCAATTTCTTCACTTTCAAAACCTTCAGGAGAACCAAAGTCTTCAGCTGAAGACATACATTTTTAGGGGTCGGCTTTCATTGTAAATATCAAACTCCTCATCGACTTATAGAGCCTGTGTACACTCACAAACATATTAGTCCCTTAACCTATAAGTCTTCAATACACCAAAATCACTAAGGGGCACTAGATGCACTTACAAGATCCTGGTGATTACTCCGGCCTGGACAATACCATACATTGCATATCTACTCAGGAAGGAGCTTCAAGAAGATGAAGTTGAGGCACGTCATATCGTCTGCAGATCTAAGGCTTTCATAGTTATGGATGGACAGCTCTACAGAGAGAGTGTTACTGGCATAGCCCAACAATGTATTCCTCCTGAAGAAGGTCGACTGATATTGGAAGAAATCCACTTGGGGACCTGTGGTCACTGAGGGAGTTCCGGACTAGGGGGTGTCCGGATAGCCGAACTATCATCATCAGCCGGACTCCAAGACTATGAAGATACAAGATTGAAGACTTCGTCCCGTGTCCGGATGGGACATTCCTTGGCGTGGAAGGCAAGCTTGGCGATACGGATATGGAGATCTCCTACCATTGTAACCGACTTTGTGTAACCCTAGCCCTCTCCGGTGTCTATATAAACCGGATGGCTTTAGTCCATAGGACGAACAACAATCATACCATAGGCTAGCTTCTAGGGTTTAGCCTCCATGATCTCGTGGTAGATCTACTCTTGTAACACACATCATCAATATTAGTCAAGCAGGACGTAGGGTTTTACCTCCATCAAGAGGGCCCGAACCTGGGTAAAACATCGTGTCCCTTGTCTCCTGTTACCATCCGCCTAGACGCACAGTTCGGGACCCCCTACCCGAGATCCGCCGGTTTTGACACCGACATTGGTGCTTTCATTGAGAGTTCCTCTGTGTCATCACCGATAGGCTCGATGGCTTCTTCGACCATCATCAACGATGCAGTCCAGGGTGAGACCTTTCTCCCCGGACAGATCTTTGTATTCGGCGGCTTTGCACTGCGGGCCAATTCACTTGGCCATCTGGAGCAGATCGAAAGCTACGCTTCTGGCCGTCAGGTCAGATTTGGAAGTTTGAACTTCACGGCTGACATCCGCGGGGACTTGATCCTCGACGGATTCGAGCCACAGCCGTGCGTGCCACACTATCACGACGGGCATGATTTAGCTCTGCAGCCGGACAGCACCCTGGAGGCCGCATTCGAACCCGCTCCGATCTTCAATTCGGAGCCGGCTACGTAGATCGAGGATGGATGGCTAGACACTGCCTCGGGAGCTGCAACCTCTGCGGCGATAGAGCCGAACAATGACCTTGTCCCTCATGAAGCTCGTGACTCCGAGGTGCCGGACTCCTTGCCGGACTCCGAACCTCCCGGGCCCCCTCCGATCGAATCTGATTGGGCGCCGATCATGGAGTTCACAGCAGCGCACATCTTTCAACACTCACCTTTCGGCGACATCTTGAGTTTGCTAAAGTGTCTCTCGTTATCAGGAGAGCCCTGGCTGGACTGCGGTCAGGATGGTTGGGATGCGGACGACGAAGAAATTCAAAGCCCACCCACCACCCACTTGGTAGCCACTGTCGACGATCTAACCGACATGCTAGACTACGAGTCCAAAGACATCGACGGTATGGACGACGATGCCGGAGACGACCAAGAACCAGCGCCAACCGGGCACTGGAAAGCCACCTCCTCATATGACATATACATGGTGGATATCCCAAAGGATGGGAATGGCGAAGGAACAGAGGAGGATGACCCCTCCAAGAAACAGCCCAAGCGCCGGCGTCAGCGGCGCCGCTCTAAATCCCGCCACAGCAAGAATGAAGACTCCGGCACTGGAGATAATAATACACCGGATAGAGCCGAAGATAACCCACTCCAGCAAGATGCAGCGCAGGAGGATGGAGACACCAGCCCTCATGAGAGAGCGGCAGAAGAAGAGGTAGAGGATTATATGCCTCCCTCCGGAGACGAGGCAAGCCTCGATGATGATGAATTAGTTGTGCCTGAGGATCCCGTCGAACAGGAGCGTTTTAAACGCAGGCTTATGTCCACGGCGAACAGCCTCAAGAAAAAGCAGCAACAGCTTAGAGCTGATCAAGATCTGCTAGCCGACAGATGGACTGAAGTCCTCGCGGCCGAAGAGCATGAGCTCGAACGCCCCTCCAAAAGCTACACTAAACGCAAGTTGCTCCCCCGATTAGAGGAGGAAGCGTATGAACCCGCATCACCAGGAGACAATACGGCTGACCGACCACCCCGTGGTCGCGACAGAGAGGCCTCTCGGCCCTTCACTAGACCCATACCCCGGCATCGCTCGAAAAGCGCAAGGCCACAGGGGAACGCTCTGGACTTGCGAGAAATATTGGAGGATAAGGCAAGACAATCAAGATCGATCTATGGATCACGTGGGCGCCCCATGGTACGTGACGAACACCGTCACGCCGGACACAGTAAGTCCGGCCGGGCCGAACAAAAAGACAAAGCTCTTTTGAGCTCCGTCGTGATATCGCCCAGTACAGAGGCGCCACACACCCACTATGCTTCACAAATGAAGTAATGGATCATCAAATCCCCGAAGGGTTTAAACCCGTTAATATCGAATCTTATGATGGCACAACAGACCCCGCGGTTTGGATCGAAGACTATCTTCTTCACATCCACATGGCCCGCGGTGACGATCTTCACGCCATCAAATATCTCCCCCTCAAGCTTAAAGGACCAGCCCGGCATTGGCTTAACAGCTTGCCAGCAGAGTCAATTAGGAGTTGGGAAGACCTGGAAGCCGCATTCCTCGATAACTTCCAAGGCACGTATGTGTGACCACCAGACGCCGATGACCTAAGCCACATAATTCAGCAGCCGGACGAATCGGCCAGACAATTTTGGACACGGTTCTTAACTAAGAAAAACCAAATCGTTGACTGTCCAGATGCGGAGGCCCTAGCGGCCTTCAAGCATAACATCCACGACGAGTGGCTTGCCCGGCACCTGGGACAGGAAAAGCCGAAATCCATGGCAGCCCTCACATCACTCATGACCCGCTTCTGCACGGGCGAGGATAGCTGGCTAGCACGCAGCAACAACCTCAGCAAACATTCTGGCAGTCCAGATTTCAAGGACCGAAATGGCAGGTCGCGTCGTAACAAAAACAAGCGCCGCATCAACGGCGATAATAGTGAGGATATGACAGTGAATGCCGGATTCAGAGGCTCTAAACCCGGTCAGCGGAAAAAGCCATTCAAAAGAACTGCTCCGGGTCCGTTCAATTTGGACCGAATACTCGACCACTTGTGCCAGATACACGGCACCCCCGAAAAGCCAGCTAACCACACCAATAGGGACTGTTGGGTATTCAAGCAGGCAGGCAAGTTAATTGCCGAAAACAATGACAAGGGGCTACATAGCGATGACGAGGAAGAGACCCGACCGCCGAACAATACACGACAGAAGGGTTTCCCCCCACAGGTGCGGACGGTGAACATGATATACGCAACGCATATACCCAAAAGGGAGCAGAAGCGTGCACTCAGGGATGTATACGCGATGGAGCCAGTCGCCCCGAAGTTCAATCCATGGTCCTCCTGCCCGATCACTTTTGACCGAAGGGACCACCCCACTAGCATCCGCCACGGCGGATTCTCTGCATTGCTCCTAGACCCAATCGTCGATGGATTTCACCTCACCAGAGTCCTGATGGACGGCGGCAGCAGCCTGAACCTGCTCTATCAGGATACAGTGCGCAAAATGGGCATAGACCCCTCAAGGATTAAACCTACCAAGACGACCTTTAAAGGCGTCATACCAGGTGTAGAAGACAATTGTACAGGCTCAGTTACACTGGAAGTGGTCTTCGGATCCCCGGATAACTTCCGAAGCGAGTTAATCTTCGACATAGTCCTGTTCCGCAGCGGCTATCATGCCTTGCTCGGACGTATCGCGTTCGCAAAGTTCAACGCGGTGCCGCACTATGCATACCTCAATCTCAAGATGCCAGGCCCTCGAGGAGTCATCACGGTCAACGGAAACACTGAACATTCTCTCCGAACGGAGGAACATACAGCGGCTCTCGCGACAGAAGTACAATGCAGCCTCTTAAGGCAATTCTCGAGTCCGGCCGCTAAGCGGCCGGACATAGCTAAGCGCTCCCGGAGTAACCTACAACAAGACCACCTGGCACATTCCGAGCACGCGTAGCAGTGTGGCCCCAACCCCAGCCCCTTCAAGACATCAAAGCAAGTCCTTCGTGTACACCATTACGCTCTGAAGATACCATGGGCATGGGAGGAGGGGCACGACCACAATAAGCCCAGACTGCGGCTCAACCACACGAGGGGCTCTCAAGTGTGTCGTTCTTTTTTTTCTTTTTACCTTTTATTTTTTACCCACAGGACTCCGTTCGATAGAGGCCCTATCCGGCAGCAGACCTGCCGAACTCACGATGCAACAGCCAGGGAAGGATAAAGGCTACAACGAATATACAGGTGGTCTCCATTACGAGCATTTTTTATACACCAATCTGCAGCCTACCCCTGGATGGGGACACGTTTAACAATCCCATCCCTTGCTTATCACACTATTTGTATCGTTCTGCATTTATAGCAGCACTTATTGAATAAAACAATGCAGCACCTTTTTGCTTATAATTGCATTTATTTTTCATACATATGTTCATTTACGACATGTTGCATCCATACACTTTGGTACGGTTAACACACACCAGGGGCTTATGTTTCCCGCATCATGGTGTGACAAGTGCGGCACCCCGAACTTATAGCATTATATGCATCGGCTCCGAATCATGTCTTGGGTCAATAGTTGGGTTTGCCCGGCTCCCATGTTTTGGTACCTTACGTTCCGTTATATCGGCTAAGGTAGCACTGGGAGAACCACTGCGATTGCGCCCCAGTTGAGCTGGGTTAACGCCTCAGTGGAGAAAGCTAAAACTGACCGTCATGATGAGGCGAGAGCCGGTCGCTGTTCGAGAGGTTTCTGCGAGTCCTTAAAGACTTATGCCGCTTAGAGCGAGGAGCCGGATCTTGTCCGGCCCAGGCGTGGATAGCGCCGCAAATTCGGCCTTCCGAAGACTAGGGGCTTCGCCGAAATTTAAAATTATAGAATTCTATGGCTAAGTGAGAGTGTTCAAGCATTATAAGTCCGGTTTCCTTGTTCGCTGTGTTGAGCGCCTCCCTAGATGGACCCAAAAATGGGAAGAAGAGTGCTCAAGTTTATCCCGAACACCCCAGCACTCGTGGCATGGGGGTTGAAGCCGACGACTTGCCATCTCTCAGATTTGATAAACAGCCGCACAGAAGGTAATATTTTGAATTAACAAGCGTTGCATAGCGCATATGAACTAAGTTTTCAGCGCACAGGATAACAAAATGCGAGTCTACTCAAAAATTACATCTTTGGAGCACTCCCCCGCAATAGTGCGAGCGCCCTTCAGCACACTCTTATAATACATCTCGGGCGTGCAATGCTCCTTGCCTTCTAGTGGTGGGTCCGTCACAAGCTTCTGGGCATCCATCTTGCCCCAGTGCACCTTTGCGCGGGCAAGGGCCCGACGGGCACCCTCAATACAGGCGGAGTGCTTGATGACTTCAACCCACGGGCACGCATCCACCAGCCGCCGCACCAGGCCGAAGTAGCTCCCAGGCATGGCCTCCTTAGGCCACAGCCGAACTATGAGGCCCTTCATGGACTATTCGGCCACCTTGTGGAGCTCGACCAGCTGCTTCAGCTGGTCGCTAAGGGGCACCGGATGTCCGGCCTCAGCATACTAAGACCAGAAGACCTTCTCCGTCGAGCTCCCCTCCTCGGCCCGGTAGAATGCGGCAGCATCGTACACGCTGCGAGGAAGATCTACGAACGCTCCTGGAGAGCTCCGAATTCGGGTAAGCAACAGGTAATTAACACTCGCATGCTTACTTTGCATGAAAAATGCCTTACCCGCTGCTATTTTCGTCACCGCCTCAATCTCCTGGAGGGCCTTGTAGGCTTCGGCCTTAGCGGCTTTGGCACTCTCAAGAGCCGTTGCAAGCTCAGGCTCTCGAGTCTTCGAGTCACGCTCCAAGCTCTTATGTTTTTTCACAAGATCCTGGAGCTCTTGCTGCACCTCCGCCACCCGTGCCTCCTGTTTCTCTCGCTCGGTGCGCTCTGCGGCCGCATTTCGTTCGGCCGTGGCCACCGCCTCTTTCAGGGTCGCCACCTCGTTAGTGGCCCCTGCAATACCCACGTTATCCTTGTCATTCTTTTTGCAACCAAAATCCTTTTCTCTAAGGTACAATTTCACTCAGGCGTTACTCACCTTCCTTGTCCTCGAGCTGCTTCTTGGCACGGCCGAGCTCATTCTCGGACCGCTCGAGGTTTTCCTTCAAAGTATTGACCTCCGCAGTCAGTGCGGCAGAGGTCAGCAGCGCTGCCTGCAATCCCATATTGACATATTTTTTATATAACTCCTGCGTATATCTTTTTAGATCCTCAGTCCGGCTTTTCTTTCCGAACACCAAATCGAGCATCAGGGGCTACTGTCTATGCGGTACCATTTTATACATATTGAAATTCTTACCTCAAAGCCTGTTACAAGGCTGCTGCAGGCTTCGGTCAGCCCGCTCTTGGCGAGCTGCACCTTCTGAATCACCGCACTCATAACAGTGCGGTGTTCCTCTTTGATGGAGGCGCCGTTGAGCGCCTCCAGCAAGTTATCTGGCACCTCTGGTTGGACGGAGGCAGCCAGCGTCACGGTCTTGCCCTTCTTGCGAAGGGGTCGCCCGCCGGACTCCGGAGCCACTATGGGTTCCGGGGCCGAGTCCGGAGCAAAGTCCGGGAGGTTGTCCTGCGACACCTCCGGGGCCCTCTCCTCCTGGTGGGTCCCTTCCTGGGATCCCACCTCGGCATCGTCCGCATCACGGGGGGTGGAGGCTGTCAGAAGAGAATCCATATCCGACGCACCTAAGGACCCGCTCGACAAAGCGGGAAGATCATCCTTAGGCGGACTGCAGGGTTGTATGCGGCATTAGAAAGACATTACGTGACGAAAAATAAAAACCTTGAAGTTATTTGGGAGTCCGGATACTTACGATCTTGCCAGGGGCTTGGTCCTTGGAGGCCAGTCCTCGTCGTCGTCACTGGTGTTGGCGGAGCAGTCCGGGGGAAGAGTTTTTCCCTTCTTGGACCCTTCGGCCTCCCTTGTTGGGGAGGCCTTCCTTTTCTTCCCTCCCCCCGCTGGGGGAGAGGCTTTCTTCTTCTCCTCCTCGCCTTGGTGGGAGGAGTCGGCCTCGGATTCATCATCCGATAGAACCTGAAAACGGGAACTCTTCCGAGTCCCCGTGGCCTTCTTCTTGGCCTTCTTCTCCGGCACCACGTGTGGTGCGGGAGCCAGCAGCCCCGTTAGGCGGGCGTCCGCTGGGTCCTCTGGCAATGGGGCCGGACAGATAGTCCGTTCAGCCTTCGCCAGCCATTCCTGTCAAAGGTAAAGGGAGTTTAGATCCCGCATAGAGTCAAACTATGGAAAACAAGTGGTGAAATCACTTACCTCGTCAGCTGGACGCTGCGAGCGGAATCTGCAATCTTCGGTAGCGGATGCGGGAGCCTCGGCGCCCTTGAACAGCACTTTCCAGACATCTTCGTACGTAGTGTCAAAGAGCCCGCTCAGGGTCTGGTGCTGCGCCGGATCAAACTCCCACATGTTGAAGCCCCGTCGTTGGCACGGGAGAATCCGGCGGATGAGCATGACCTGGACTACGTTGACAAGCTTGAGCTTCTTGTCCACCAGCTTCTGGATACAGGCTTGGAGTCCGGTCAGCTCCTCCGAGTCCCCCCAGATCCGGCCGCTCTCTTTCCAGGAGGTGAGCCGTGTAGGGATGCCGGATCTAAATTCGGGGGCCGCTGCCCAATCGGTGATGTAGAGCCACCCCGATTGCCACCCCTTGATGGTTTCCATGAAAGTGCCCTCCAGCCACGTAACGTGTGACATCCTGCCCACCATGGCACCTCCGCACTCCGCTTGGCTGCCCTTCACAACCTTCGGGTTGACACTAAAGGTCTTGAGCCACAATAAGAAGTGGGGCTGGATGCAGAGGAAGGCCTCGCACACGACGATAAATGCCGAGATGTTGAGGATGAAATTCGCGGCCAGATCATGGAAATCTAGGCCATAGTAGAACATGAGCCCCCGGACAAAGGGATGAAGTGGGAAGCCCAGTACGCGGAGGAAATGGGGAAGAAATACTTCCCTCTCATGGGGCCTGGGGGTGGGGATGAGCTCTCCCTCATCGGGGAGCCGGTGCGCGATGTCGCTGGACAAATATCCGGCGTCGCGCAGCTTCTGGATCTGCCCCTCCGTTACAGAGGAGGCCATCCACTTGCCTCCCGCTCCGGACATAGTTGGAGAATGTTGAGGTGAGAAGTGCGGACTTGGGCGCTGGAGCTCGAGTTCACGGAGATGGATAAGCCAAGGAGGAAGAAGGCGCAGGTAAAAGGGTTGGATCTTTATCCCCTTATATGGGCGGACAGAAACATGTGTCCCCACCGGCCTGGTAAAACTCGCTTATCTCCCAAGCGTCATAATCAATGGCGCGGTTGGGTTACCCACGTCTGTATTGATGGGAATCCCGGAATAAGGGGAACACGATCTCTGCTTCGACAAGACGTGCCAAGGAAACCGCCTCGCTAAACGCACGGAGGTGGAACAATAAAAACAATTTGAGTAAAGGTTTGGTAATGGCATGACGTCACGCCACAAAATACGTCAGCAAATTGAAATTGTGTAATATTATTCTCTCTATGGTGGTACGTGGAATTTATTTTTGCAGAGCCGGACACTATCCTGGTGTTCACAATCTTCTATAAATTATTCGGAGGAAGAACCCGCCTTGCAATGCCGAAGACAACATGCGCGCCGGACTCGTCGTCATTGAAGCCTGGTTCAGGGGCTACTGAGGGAGTTCCGGACTAGGGGGTGTCCGGATAGCCGAACTATCATCATCGGCCGAACTCCAAGACTATGAAGATACAAGATTGAAGACTTCGTCCCGTGTCCGGATGGGACTTTCCTTGGCGTGGAAGGCAAGCTTGGCGATACGGATATGTAGATCTCCTACCATTGTAACCGACTTTGTGTAACCCTAGCCCTCTCTGGTGTCTATATAAACTGGATGGCTTTAGTCCATAGGACGAACAACAATCATACCATAGGCTAGCTTCTAGGGTTTAGCCTCCATGATCTCGTGGTAGATCTACTCTTGTAACACACATCATCAATATTAATCAAGCAGGATATAGGGTTTTACCTCCATCAAGAGGGCCCGAACCTGGGTAAAACATCGTGTCCCTTGTCTCCTGTTACCTTCCGCCTAGACGCACAGTTTGGGACCCCCTACCCGAGATCCGCCGGTTTTGACACCGACAGTCACCATGCGTCCTCTCGGACCATCGTGGCCAAAGCATACCAAGCAGGATTCTACTGGCCACGGGCCAATGAGGCGGCAAAGGAGATCGTGGAAAAGTGTGCAGGTTGCTATTCTATGCAAACATGTCTCACAAGCCAACATCTACACTGAAGACTATTCCACTCGTCTGGCCATTTGCCATATGGGGATTGGACACGATTAGCCCACTCAGGACCGGCAGAAGTGGTTTCACTCATCTTCTTGTAGCAGTCCACAAGTTCACCAAGTGGATTGAGGCCAAGCCTATCAAAAGTTTAGACTCAAGCACAACCATCAGTTTCATAAGAAAGCTGATGTTCTGATTCGGAGTTCCACACAACATCATCATAGACAACGGCTCAAATTTTGACTCGAAAGAATTCAGAGCGTATTGCGCCTCCCAAGGGACTTGGGTGGACTACGCATCCGTTGCTCACCCATAGTCGAATGGCCAAGCTGAAAGGGCAATCGGTCTGATCCTCTAGGGTTTGAAACCATGGTTCAAGCGCGAACTCAAACACACAGCTGGGGCTTGGGTGACTGAGGTGCCATCTATTCTGTGGGGATTGAGGACAACTCCTAACCGATCGACCAACCGAACCCCTTTCTTCATGGTATATGGAGCTGAAGCTGTACTGTCGAGTGATCAGCTTCACAATGCACCCCGAGTGGAACTTTACTTAGAAGCTGATGCTGAGAAAACACGTCAGGATGCAGTGGATCTCCTAGAAGAAGAACGAGAGATGGCTTTGATCCGATCGGCTATCTATCAACAAGATCTTTGTCGATTCCTCATGCAAGGAATGTCAAGGGTCGAGCATTTCAAGAAGGAATTCCGGTGCTCCGAGTGTATCAACAGCGACTGCACAAGCTCGCCCCTGCATTGGAAGGCCCCTTCGTCGTCACCAAGGTGCTTCATATTGGAGCATACCACCTTTACAACCTAGCTCAGAAGACAGATGAACCGCGCTCCTGGAATGCAGATCTTCTTCGTGTTTTTATACTTGACAGTCGGATTGTCGAGATGTAATAAAAGTACTTGGTAGATTGTTTATCAAGACATGATTCCTGCAATTTCTTAATGATTGTTTTTCGCATAAACATGTGGTTGAAATCCCCCAATGGGTGACTTAGCTGCGGAATCTGTTTTTTCCTAAGTTCAAAAAACACTCTGAGTGAGAGCAATCCTCCCACTCGGGGGCTTAGCCGCGAATCAGCTTCACCTAAGTTAAAAAACGACTCCGAGTGGAGAGCAACCCTCCCACTCAAGGGTTTAGCCGCGGATCAGCTTCACTTAAGTTAAAAAATGACTCTAAGTGGAGAGTAACCCTCCCACTCGGGGGCTTAGCTGTGAATCAGCTTTGCTAAGTTAAAAAATGACTCCGAGTGGAGAGCAATCCTCCCACTCGGGGGCTTAGCCACAAATCAGCTTCGCCTAAGTTAAAAAACGACTCCGAGTGGAGAGCAATCCTCCCACTCGGGGGCTTAGCCGCAAATCAGCTTCACCTATGTTAAAAAAGACCCCGAGTGGAGAGCAATCCTCCAAGTCGGGGGCTTAGCCGTGAATTAGCTTCACCTAAGTTAAAAAACAACTCCGAGTGGAGAGTAATCCTCCCAGTCGGGAGCTTAGCCGCGAATAAGCTTCGCCTAAGTTAAAAAACGACTCTGAGTGGAGAGCAATCTCCCACTCGGGGGCTTAGCCATGAATCAGCTTTGCCTAAGTTAAAAAACGACTCCGAGTAGAGAGCAATCCTCCCACTCAGGGGCTTAGCCGCAAATCAGCTTCGCCTAAGTTAAAAAACAACTCCGAGTGGAGAGCAATCCTCTGACTCGGGGGCTTAGCTGCGAATCAGCTTTGCCTAAGTTAAAAAACTACTCCGGGTGGAGAGCAATCCTCCCACTCGGGGGCTTTGCCACCAACCTGCTTCCCCTAAGTTAAAAATGACTCTGAGTGGAGAACAATCCTCCCACTCGGGGGCTTAGCCGCGAACCAGCTTCGCCTAAGTTAAAAAAGCATTCTGCAAACAGAAATACAATGTTTGGATAAAACCACCAAGTTCAAATAAGACCGTCAAGTACGGAACCACAAAGGAAAAGTATTCAGACGTCAAGCCCGAAGCAGTTTAACTATTACATAATCACTCGGCATTCCGAGGCAAATAGATCAAATGTTTTTGTTTAGTCAGCTGGAGGAGGGCTCGCTGGCTCGACGAAAGTGTCCAAGTTGATGTCGCCAGCTATGCGAGTGGCCGCCTCAATGAAAGTGTCTATGGAGGATTGAAATTGGAGCTTCTTCGTGTTCACCACTTGGAGAGCCTTCAGCTTCTCTTCTTTGGCGCCCTTGCAATGGACTCTGACGAATGAGAGGGCCATGTCGACTCCACAACAAGCATATGATTTTGTGACACTCCAAATTTTTTTGTGGTTTTTGTTTTCAGCAAAAATCTTTCTTGGATTTAGTTTCTCCTAGAAAGAAAAACCTTTTTGGTTTTTGGGCTTTTATTTGGTTTTGATCCTTTCTAAATTTTTCCATACATTCTGTCCAAACTAATAAAATCCATTTTTGGATTTTATTCCAATTATTTCTCCTCCCAAAATAATTCTGTCTTTTCTTTTGAGCCTAGGTGATTTGCAAAGCAAGTACCTTAATGCATTTGATTTTTGACCTCAACTCAACCCCTCTGGATAGTCCTTTGTACCCACAACCTAGAACCATCTTGATCCACTCTTCTTCTTTTCAAATAATTCAAATTTCACTCTCTGCAAGTTTGGACCAGATTTGCCAAATATGGTGAAATTCATATCTACATTGCTCTAAAAAATTCCACCAAAATTCAGGCAACCTCTAGATGCAATGAGAGACCACTCCACCAAAAACCAGCTCAAGGAAAAATCCCTTCATGCCAGAATCATTCTGTCGAACACCTTGCATACACTAGTACTATTCATATTCAGTAAATTCAGAGTTCAGTGTCGTTCTCTGTCAGTAACTTCAGTCACATGTCCACAGTGCCCTTGGCACGTTGCTCGCAGCCTATCCCTCTTTTCCGGAGCTTCACACGAACGCTTGGCGCATTCCTGCCGTCGGTGGCGCCCTGGCCCGCCTGCGCCGGCGTGCTTTGCGGCGGCAGAACCACCGTAGCGGCCGACAGGGAGCAAAACTGCGGTGTAACGCCGTTCGGTGCCGCCCAAGCATCCTGGTAGCTCCGCGTGGCCACCTCCTTGCCAGCGCACGCATGTGGCACCGTCGCCGTGGCCTGGCACGCGCAGAGCGTGTTCTCGGCCGCCGACGGGCCGTGCGGCCGTTCCGTCGAGGGTAGACCGTAACCAACCCTCCCGTGCTGAGTTGGACATGGGAACGGCACCAATACTCCACCTAGGCGATGCTCAAGCTCCTAAGCCGACCGTCCAACCACAGCGCCGCCGTAATCAACTCGCCGGACTTATCCGTTCATGGCAACCAACTCGGGCCGGCTATATATAGCACCCCCCGAGCTTGCTCACGCCCCCGCACGACTCCACCACCTCACCAGACCCCGCCTAGCCACTAGAAGGGCCTCGAGGGGCCTTTCTTCCTCGACTCCGGCCACCTCCGTCTGCCTTGGGCTCCGGCAACATTCTCTCCGGTGAGAACTCCTCCGCCGCCCTGCTCTTTCGCGTAGCCTCGTACCACCTCCAGTAGGTTAACCCCACGTCAATTTTGACCCCGCGGCTCCCTCCGGCAAGATCCACGACTGCCCGAACCGCCGTCCGCCGGAGAAAGGGCCGCCGTCGACGTGGTGCTCGCCGACGACCTCTACCACCACCCACAGACGCGGAAAGGTGCACTGATCACGAAGGTAACCCCCGATCACCTTGCCTCGCCGTGGATCGCCGCCGGCGACCACCGCACCTCTCGGGCGCCGTCGCGCTCTGTTTTTCCCTTGTTTGAAAATTCAAACCTGACGGGTGGAGCCCGCCTGTCAGCCTCTCAGCCGTTTCTTTTAAACGAACCGTTTTCTGGTCTTTTCCGCAGAGCCCCCTGGAAACTTTCTGTTTCATTACAGATGGGTCCTTGGACCAAAACTCTTATAACTTTTAAACAGAAAAGTATTTTTGATTGATTCTTTTTCTGTTCTCCTTAGATTTTTGTCTAGTTTTTTATAAGATTTATTTGAGAATTTATTTGGAGTATTTTCTGTACACTCACGGTGTTTACGTTACGTACGTATTTTTCTTTTACCATAGATTCCGGAGGAAGCGACGGAGCTGCAAACTTCGCACAGTTAGACTCCGACTACTCCGAACCAGGCAAGCATGTTTGAACTATTGATATGATGAAGTGCTCGTTGCATGTTTGCATTTTAGTATAGTCATGGCATGTTTATGAGCATTTCTTTGAATGATATATTTTCATGCTCGTAAGTGGAAAGTAAGTTTCGGAAAGCCATATGTTGTTGGATACATATTGGCAAGGCCATGAGATGGCATGAGGATGGGTAAGATGGCAGTGTTGTGACATGCCAGTCTTATGCCAGTCCATTTGACAGCAGTGTCATCATGATCAAATCATATTCCCATTCATTTCCTTCCTGTGCTGCCACATGTTTTCCGCAAGGAATATGGCATAGTAAGTTGCAACCGTTTCCTGGTACACACCAAGTAGAGAGGCCGGGATGAGGGTTCCATGGCCCTGGATTAAAGCCCGTCATCCCGTCAGGGGGCATGGGTGTTTCCGGTTGGGACCGAGAGGGGGGCACCCCTTAGAGCGCGCGTATAGAAATTTGATCCCATGCTATTCGAGGTTGTTGCCTCCCCGTCTCAAAGTTTTTCTTGGACGTTGCCTAGGGTGATTCCTGGCATCGTGAGGTGGAATGGGTGTGTACTAGTTAAATGTGTTTCTTCCAAAATACCGTAAACGGAACTAGTCCTTCGTGACTATGGAAATCCGTTGGCTGTGGACAGTAAGTACAAACTCTGCAGAGTCACAACTCCTTTAAATCACCTTGTACTTGTCCAAGTACTATATTCATCTTACCTTGTCAGGTATCTGTCTCAGTGATAAAACTCCGGTGGACTACCTGGGTGATAAACCCGGTTAAAAGATTATTCTTGTGGATGGACTAATCTTGTTATTTACATTTGTTATAAGCCCCGTCTGTGATGTCGCTCAGACGTCCGACGGTGGCATATCTATTATTTATATTTGTTACAAGCCCTGTCTGTGATGTCGCAGAGACGTCCGGCGGTGGCATATCTGTTATTTACATTTGTTACAAGACCTGTATGTGATGTCGCTCAGACGTCCGACTGTGGCATTTCTTTTAAAGCCCTGTCTGTGATGTCGCTCAGACGTCCGACTGTGGCATTTCTTTTAAAGCCCTTTATGTGATGTCGCTCAGACGTCAGATTGTGGCATTTC